>NC_061508.1:176136616-176233994 GCF_022539505.1 Lolium rigidum
ATCGGACCACAGCATGTATTTTGGTACTGCCAGTATCACCGCGTTCACTTCCATGGAAAGGCGATGCACACTTTGTCGGTCCATCAGCTCTGTTATGAACACAACACAGCACAGATCCGGATCGTGATAAACATTCCGGCCCAAAGGTGCCGGCGGTGGGGCTTGGTTATTACCGTGTGCCACCTGATGAACTTATTGCGACTGCTACGGCCGGTTTGGTTGAACGTGAACCGGTTGCGCATTTGTTCCGGTAAGCAGCGGTGGTGGTGGCAACCTTTCGAAACCTTGGTCGCTGGCATCTTTCATCATGCCTCTTTCCATCAACCTCTTGGTCCAGGAGCATTCTTTTGTTAAATGGTTCGCCGGCCTTGCCGGATTCGGCGTGTGCCAACGGCACGATTGGTCCATAGAGGATTCCATGGTGTATTTTTCCTGATCTTGCCACGGTTTCTTCTCAACCCATTTTTTCTTCGGACCCGCCCACGGCTGCGATCCGGTTTTCTGCCTTTGGCTTCCGGCGGCGCCGAAATTGTCCTGCATCGCGGCCACTTGTTGCATTCCATACCTCTGATCCGGAAAGTCTTCCCTTCTTTTGTTGTGGTGGTTGTTCCGGTGCGATCACAGCGTGGTGGCTCCTTTGCACGGTTCAGCACGAGTCTGCCAGGTTGCATTGGATCTCCCAGCGCGTAGCTATCTGCCACCCGGATCATTTCAACCAAAGTGGTTGGCATGTTTCTCTGTAGCTTTTGCCACAGCGGCGAACCTCTCCGGCACCCGTTGCAGAACCATGCAATCGCTTGTGCTTCTATCACACCCTCACAAGAGTTTCTCGTGGAGTTCCACCGGGTTAGATAATCCCGGTCTGTTTCATTCTCGCGCTGCTGGCACAAAGCGAGCTGCTGCGGTCTGTTTGGCGTCCGGTACGTGCTGTTGAAGTTGCTCACGAAAGCTTCTTCAAAATCGAGCCAGCCATTTATGCTTCCCTTTGGCAAATTGTTGAGCCAAATGTGTGTTGGTCCTGCCAGGAAGGACGATATGATTCTCACCGCCCAACGCCGGATTCCTCCGCCAGCCGCGATTCCTCCACCTCCAGGGACGTATACTGCTGTCACATAGTCCGCCAGCCAATCTTCCGGCTTGGTGGTGCCATCGTATGTTTTTGTGTCACGTGGCAACTGAAAGTTGCGCACTGGCGGTTCTTCTTTCATGATCCGCGGGCCAAAGCATTCTGGACCCGGAGGACCCTCAACCTCGATCATTTCGGAAAGATATACCCTGTCCAGCCTGTGCCTTGCATCCCGGTCTGGCAGGCACCTTTCTCCAACACGTTCCCCCAATGGGTTCCGGTAAGCTCTTTCCATTCCGGAATCGGCTTCATCGTAACGTTCCGGTACCGCAGCTTTTCCCTGCCGGTACCTTGGTGGAGGCATTTCCTCCTCAGCATAAGCTGCTCTTGCCGCTCGATAATTTTGCCCGGTTTGTCCTTTTCTGGCATAAGCGTTTCCTGCGTAGCCATTTCCGAGCATAGCCACGACACTGCCCCTTGGCTTTTCTCTACCGGCATCGTGTTACCAGGCTTGTTGTTTACGGCGGGAACCGGATAGTACACGGTCATGCATTTGTTGCATTCGCATCATTTTATCTTACGTCGGGATGAGGGGATGATGCTGCCCATGTGACTTGCTTCAGACATTTCTTGCCGAGCGAGCCGATTTTGACGCTAGAGCCGCTTTGTTGATACGAGCGCATTTCTCGGCGTTTGTGCCTCGATCATATCAAGCAATTCTCTTACTCGATCTTGCTGCTTTGCTAAAGCTTCACCTGAAAGCGAGTCACACATCTCTACTGCAGCCCTAGCCGCTTTTATCGTTTTATCCGGACTGCTGTAGTTAGGTTTCTCTACCATGCTTAAAGATACCGATGCACTCTTACCGGAAAGAACTTCCCGGCGCAAGTCCTGCTCTAGGTTGCGACCCTTAAGCCGGTTTCCCGCTACTCTAGCATGGTTCGCGCTAACAGAAGCAAAGTCATGGGCAGCATTATACTCACGTAGGGTTAGGTTGAGCTCTTGTTGGGCCTTGACGATGTTTGTTGCGCCGGAGAGCAGCTTCTGCCGATGCGCCTCCAGTTCGGCTTGAGCTGCAGCGGGGTCGATGTTCTGCACGATGGGCGTAGCCAACACGCTCATGGCCGCTTGGAGAGGTGTCTCCGGTGGCACGGTAGATGTTCCGGCGACGACCTCGTCGTGCTCGGTCGGCGGTTTGGCCGTGCGCGTGGACTTGGTCTGCCCAGCACCCTCCAGAGCTGCTTCTTTGCTGGCGCCTCCTGCGCTAGCCATCAGCACTCCACGCTGCTAGCGGCGCGGTCGAAGCGCGGCCCGCAAGCAGCTGAAGACCTTGGCGGATCAGGCGCCACAAGCACTGGCAAGGGGTAATGGCGCTCCTTGATGGTGCCGAGGTAGACGCGGTGGCTGCCGAACTCGATGATGCAACCGTTCTGCGGGTAGCGGCCGCCGTTGGCGAAGCAACCCGCGTTGTCGTCGATGAAGTCCAGCGAGCCGAGGCGGTAGACGAGGCCAGAGACCTCACGCTCGCCGGACACGGTGAGAAGGCCCGCCCGGATATGAACTCCAGCAAGCGCAGATGCTGGCCTAACGGTGGGCGCCAACTGTCGTCGTGGGGAAACAACAGATGCCATAGGATGGCTTAAGATGGGGTCGAATGTGCGCTAGAGGATCCGGGGGAGGGTGTTGTTAACAAGGGAAAGGGAGATGAAAAGAAACCGGTATGTATTCCTTAACTTAGCCCTTGGCCAGAGATAGAAGATCTGCAGTACACAATGTCTAATCAGATGATCTCGTAATGGAACCTCCCGCGCAGGGTTGTGCCCCCTCTCCTTATATAGGGGAGAGGGTGGCTTACAAGGCAAGAAACCCTAATGGAATCTAGGATGAGCTAAGCTACTTTATTGATGTAGCCCCGCTCACCGACGACACTACATCAAGACCAACTAGTCCCCCAAGTGGACCAATGACTGGGCTCGAGTTAAAGCGCTACACGATAAGGTGAACTCGCTCCTCACCACCCTTGATCTTGGTACCCCTTTGGATGGAATGCTACCTCATGCCGATGTGCTATGTGTCATTAGGTACAAGGCGCATCAAGACACCGAAGAGGAGGACAAGCCATGGTCAAGGGAAGGAGAGGAGCCTCAAGTCATGAAGATGGACACGAAGCTAGACCCTGACGTCACGCGAGCGCTCGAAGGAAGAGAAGGCGCCGGCGGGTCCAGGGACCCGGTCGGCCGGACGCCCTGCCGGGCCCGCCGGTCACGGACCCGGTCAATCGGCCGCCAACCGGATTTCCATCGAGCTCGTACTAGGAAGCCAACCGGACGGAAACTTGCGAGGTTTACGGTTGGCGGCCAGTCGGCCGGACCCGGAGACCGGACCACCCGGTCACAGGCCCGGTCTGACCGGCCACAGGACCGGATCTGACGAGAAGACCCCACAAAACTGCCTAAGTTATGTACCTTTTCGCCTTGCTGGCCATGTATGCCTATATAAGGACCTCGAACCCCTCCCTTACCCCTTAGACATAATTTTGAGCTTAAACCAACTTTGAGCTTAGTTTCCCTAGGGTTAGCATCCATCTTGGACAAGCATCCCCTCGTAATCAAGGCCATCCTTGTTGTTGATTTGGATATTGTTGAGTGAGATTCTAGTGCAAGTCACTCTCTCTCCCTCACCAATCCCTTTTCTCCAACACCAATCTCTCACCGGAATTACCGCGTGCCTCTTCTTTGGTGATTATATTGGCGTGGTCCATCGAGCCACGGGGGTAAGTATCGGGTGTATCGGGTTGGTGTGCGTGCGTGAGTACCGTGTTCCTCGTGTTCTTCGTGTTCCTCGCGCTCTCCCACCTTTTCCCCTCGATCCTTGGGTCAAATCGCGAGATCGGGCCAAACCCTAGATCTCGAGATCTCATTATATGGTATCGACGAGCTCTTGGTTACCGTGATTTTGACCCTCCACCCACCGATTTCGTTTCTAGAAAATTTTCCAAAAAATCCCCAAAAATAGCCCCAAAGTGCCTTTGGACCGATCGCAGTGATTTGGTTGCGTTTTGAGTGGTTTTGGTCCGTGGATTTGGTGTTGATGTGCTTGATCTACTATTTCCCCAACTTTTAACCTCCAATTCCATCGTTTCCGTCGATTTGCTCTTTTGGTTTTGGTTTGGGGAAGAACGGAGAGAGAAACGCAAAACCCGGTTGAGAACCCGGTCAGCCGGCCGCCGAGCCCGGACGCCCGGCGCAGAACCCGGCCGACCGGTCGCCAACCGGACCAGCCGGTCCAAAACCCGGTCCAACCGGATCCCAGACCGGGCGCAGCTCCGCGCCACTCCGACCTCGTCTTCGGATACCACCACCACCACCACCACCACCATCATCGCAGGTATAACTTACAGTTTTCCCTTGAAACCCTCTTCCTTTTGCGATCTATCCTATCGAGCATTGCTTATCAAGTGTTGCGAGACATTGCACGTGACCCCGATTGTGAGGTGTGTGTGTAGTGTGGAGTAAAGCTTATAAGCAAACACTCGTGTGGCAAGATAGCAAAAGCGAGCTAACGCTAACATAGTGCAAGAAAAGCCGCAAAAAAAACACAAAAAGAGTGCAAGACGCACCATACATACAAAAGAGTACAAGTGCCACCATAGATAGAAAAGAGTGCAAGTGTCACCGTATACAAAAGAGTTACAAGCTTTTAAGCAAAAGAGAGAAGAGAAGAGAGGTCACGTGTGAATCTAGTTGTGTCTCCGTTTGCAACCAAAGCTTTGCCTCTCCTTGTGTTAGTGTGACACCGAGCATCCTTACATACACTTTTCCGCTCACTTTTGGTTGCACTAACCCCGCTTATCCCGTGTGTGTGTTCCACAACTTTTCCGTGTTTATAGTGATCTTCACATTGACATTTGGATTTTTGGACCTCGCCCACTTTTGACAACATACTTGATCTTGGATTTGGTCTTTTGGCTTTCCACCATACCCTCCTAACACCATATTTGCTAGCTTTTGCGTGTGGTTTTGCGTGTGTCGCCGGTACACTTGATCTTGCTTTTGACTTGGTGGATTGCCTCAATACTATCTTACCTTGGTAAGAGTGCGAGGTAGTATCCTTCCACTAACATACACAACATAGTTCTTGTCTTTACATCATGGATAGGAGCGGAGATGAACCAAGGGATGGAGAAGTCCTCCGCAACACCGAGAGGTTGGCTACTCAACACAACCTATGGACGCAACGCCAAGAGTTCAAGGAGAAACTCACACTCTTCGAGACACACATCGATGAGCAATATGATGAAGTGGCACACAACTTCTCCGTTGTGAACCGAGACTTGGCTCTCCTTCGTGAAGCTACGGACAACTTGAATGGCCAAATGGCGGCCAATGATGCGAACATGGAGCGGCGCATGGATAGCCTCGAGCGCGCCATCACCAACTTGGGTCGTCATCACCGACACCGCTCTACTTCATCATCCTCAAGCTCGTCACAAGATTACTACTCTCATGGTCACCGTTCATCCTCAAGCTCCTCCTCAAGGCATGAAGACCATCATCGACCTCATCGCTCACATGCTCGTCATGAAGACTCTCGCTCCAACTCTAGGCGAGGAGAAATCCATCGCCATGCTCGTCCACAAGAACGTCCTCCACAAGATCGTCCTCAACCGGATCGCCATGCCCACCATGGGCGTGACGGCCACCCACATGACAACGTCTTCCACAACATGGAGCCACATGGTGATGCTCAAGGCCATGGACATCAAGACCAACCGGCGTGATCTCCGCAATCATCCTCGCCATGACCAACGTGGAAGAGGAGACCCACAACATGAGCAAGATGAGAGGGCCATCCTTGGGCGTCGTCAACCACCTCGTCAAGATCTTCAACAACATCATCATCGTGAACAAAGTGAAGCTAGTGTCCAACTTCAACACCAACCCAATGCTATGGTTGGCCGCGGAAGACCTCCTATACCACCTCAACCCGCTAGAGATGAAGGCATCCGTCCTCGCCGAAGAAATTTGGAGGATGAAGAGAACATGTATGTCAAGCTCAAATTAAACATGCCCAAGTTCAAAGGTGAAGACGATGCCGAGGCCTACCTCTCATGGGCACTCAAGGTTGACAAGATATTCCGCATCCACAACTACTCCGGTGCCAAGAAAGTGGCCATGGCGTCTCTTGAGTTTGAGGATTATGCAAACACTTGGTGGGAGCAAGTTCTCACTCTAAGGGAAGAAAAGGGTGAACCTCCCATTGACACTTGGGAAGAGATGAAGGAAGAGATGCAAGCTCTCTTTGTACCAACCCACTACGAGACCGACCTCTTCAACAAGCTCCAAAAGTTGAAGCAAGGTACCAAGACCGTCGAGGAGTTCTTCAAGGAGATGGAGTTGACTATGATGAGAGCCAACATCCAAGAATCCGAGCAACAAACCATCGCTCGCTTCTTCAATGGCCTCAACTATCCCATCCAGAGAATTGTGGAGTTCCAACCTTACTCCAACATGGTTGAGTTGGTTCACCAAGCCTCCAAGGCCGAGCGTCAAGTGAGTGAGGACATCAAGTACTCCAAGACCAAGTCATACTTCGCCTCCAAGCTCGCGACAACAACACCTACAACAAGTGTCAAGCCTACCGCATCCTCCACACCATCCAAGCAACCGACTACCCAAAGTCGCATGAAGCAAACGGTGTCCTCTACCGCCTCCTCTAAGGCCTCTACGGGACCCTCTAATGTCACTTGTTTCAAGTGTGGCACCCAAGGTCACAAATCCTTTGAGTGCAAGAATACCAAGGTCATGATCACCATGGAGAATGTTGACATAGAGACGCTCGATGAAGATGAATATGAAGCTATGGTACAAGCCGCCGTCGCACATGAAGAAGCTTATGAGGAAGATAGTGGAGAAGACCCTCTCTTATGTGTGCATGACCCAAACCCTTCTCTTGTGGTCACAAGGGTGCTAACAACTCAACCTCAAGATATGGAAGACCAACGGTGCAACATCTTCCAAACCCGTGCCGGAATTGGTGGCAAGTCAATGAAGGTCATCGTCGATGGAGGAAGTTGCCATAACCTTGCAAGCACCGAGTTGTGTGAGAAGCTCAATCTTACACTCCGCAAGCACCCTCACCCTTACCATATCCAATGGTTGAGCGACAAGGGAAATGTCAAGATACAACATACCGTCACCGTCAACTTCAAGATCGGCCCCTATGAAGACTCCGTTGAATGTGACGTGGTGCCCATGACGGTGTGCCACATGTTGCTTGGCCGCCCATGGCAATTCGACAAGAAGGCTATACATGACGGACACACCAATGCATACACCTTCAAGGTCAAGGATAAGAAGTTCGAGCTACGCCCCATGACTCCTAGCCAAATCATCGCCGACAATGCGAAGGCTTTAGCGAGGGCACAACATCACATCCACCATAGTGAGTTGAGAGGTGAGGGAGCGACCCACCAAATGGAGAGTGAGCGCCACAAGCCATACATGAGTGAGCGAAAGAGCGTCCTCCTAGCCACCACAAGCGAGTGGAGAGAAGTGCAAGAAAACCCATCCACCATATTGCACTATGTGCTCATTTGCAAGGGACCGTCATCGGAGACTAATGACTTAATCAACATTACTTCGTCTTTGTTGTCTCTTTTGAAGGAGTTTCAAGATGTCTTCCCCGACGAGCTTCCTCATGGACTTCCACCGCTTCGGGGCATCGAGCACCGCATCGACCTCATACCCGGCGCTCCCCTTCCAAACCGTGCCGCTTACCGCACCAACCCCGAAGACACAAAGGAGATTCAACGCCAAATACAAGAACACCTCGCTAAAGGGTACGTTCGCGAAAGTCTTAGCCCTTGTGCGGTTCCCGTGATTCTTGTGCCTAAACCGGATGAGACGCAACGAATGTGTATGGATTGCCGCCCCATCAATGCCATTACCGTTCGTTATCGCCATCCCATTCCGCGTTTAGATGATATGCTCGATGAGCGTAGTGGCTACCACCAAATCCGCATGGCAATTGGTGATGAATGGAAAACGCCATTTGGTCTTTCCAATTCTCCATCAACTTTCATGCGCCTCGTGAATCACATCTTGCGTCCTCTCATTGGCAAGAGTGTGGTTGTCTATTTCGATGACATTCTCATTTATAGCAAAACTCTCGAGGACCATGTGCAACATGTGAGAGAAGTCTTATGTATCTTGCGTCAAGAGAAGCTTTATGCAAACCTCCCCAAGTGTACCTTTGCTCAAAACAAATTGGTTTTTCTTGGATTTGTGGTTTCCGCTAATGGGATTGAAGTTGATTCTTCCAAGGTAGAGGCCATCCACAATTGGCCTACTCCTACATGATGCGGGGTGGCCTTTGGACACCTACGCCTCAAGACCAACAAGTGCAGCCCCGACTATCATCGACGCTACGCCATGGCCAAGGAGTCCCCCAAGTGGACCAACAACACAAAACCCCGCCATATATGTCAAGGTGAACTCCTTCCTCTCGACACTCGACCTTGTCAATACCTTGGATGGAATGCTACCTCATGTCGGTGTGTTACATGTCATTAGGTACAAGAGTCATCGAGGAACCGGAGAGAAGGAACTCCCATGGTGCAAGGAAGAGAGAAGAAGAAGAAGGAAGAGGAAGAAGAGGCGGGAGGAAGAAGTTGGCCGGCCCAGGACCCGGTTGGACCGGCCCCACAACCGGACCATACGGTCCCAGGCCCGGTCAACCGGCCGCCCAACCGGATTTCCCCGCATCGTACCGGAACGCAACCGGACAGAAACTTGCGAGGTTTCCGGCTGGCGACCGGTCGACCGGCCCCAGGACCGGACCACCCGGTCCACGGAGCCCGGTCTGACCGGCCCCAAACCGGATCCGACGGGAATGACTCACCAAACTGCCTAAGTTATCCATTTGCGTACCTTTTCGCCTTGCTGGCCGTGTATGCCTATATAAGCACCTAGGTCATTCCCTTTACCCCTTAGACAAGATTTAGGCTTAGACATGGATTTGAGCTTTGTCTCCCTAGGGTTTCATCCCCTTTGTATCAAGGCAACCCTTGATGGATGTATGGATTTGTGAGTGTGAGATTCTAGTGCTACCCACTCTCTCTCCCACTCCTTGATTCATCTCCCTCACCGATCTCTCACTTCGGGATTCTACTTCGCGTCTCTCCCGGGTTGATTCTATTGGCGTGGTCCATCGAGCCACGGGGGTAAGTATCGATTGTATCGGGTTGGTGTGCGTGCGTGAGTTCCTCGTGTTCTTCGCGCTTTCCCTCTCCCCCACCTTTGGATTTCGGGTCAACCGCAAGATCGGGCCAGAAACGGGATCTTAGACCTCATCATATGGTATCAGCAGCCTTTGGTTTCCGCGGATTTGACCCTCCACCCACCCAATTTCGTCTCTAAAAATTTTCCAAAAAATTCCCCAAAAATAGCCCTAATTTGCCTTTGGACGGATCTGCGATTTCGTTGAGTTTTGAGTGGTTTTGGTCCATGGATTCGGTGTTGTTGTGCTTGATCTACTATTTCCCCAACTTTTAGCCTCCAATTCCATCGTTTCCCTTCGATTTGGTCGATTTGGCTTGGTTTTGCTCAAGAACAGGAGAGAGAAAACGAGCTGTCCGGTTGAGCACCGGTTGACCGGGCCACAAACCGGCCAGGCCAGCCCAGAACCCGGTCGACCGGTCGCCAACCGGACCAGCCGGCCCTAGACCCGGCCAGACCGGGCCCCAGACCGGGCGCCACCACTTCCACCACCTCCGCCGACCACTGATAACCCACAAGTATAGGGGATCGCAGCAGTCTTCGAGGGAAGTAAAACCCAAATTTATTGATTCGACACAAGGGGAGGTAAAGAATACTTATAAGCCTTAACAACTGAGTTGTCAATTCAGCTGCAACTGGAAAAGCACTAGCAACGGGGGTGATGTGAAAGTAGCGAGTGATATGAGAGCAGATAGTAACGATAACACGAGCAGCAGTAATAGTAACACAAGGAGCAATGGCACCGAGAAGATAGTTGATACTACTTCCAATGACATGTAGAACGAGTATATGATGATGAAAGATGGACCGGGGTTCCCAGCTATCTACACTAGTGGCAACTCTCCAATAACAAGTTTTGGGTGAACAAATTACAGTTGGGCAATTGATAGGATTGAAATAGCATTAAGACAGAATATCAAGATCATTAATCATGTAGGCTTGTTTTCCATATATAGTCATACGTGCTCGCAATGAGAAACTTGTACAACATCTTTTGTCCTACCAGCTAGGTGGCGGCCGGGCCTCAAGGGAATCTACTTGGATATTAAGGTACTCCTTTTAATAGAGCACCGGAGCAAAGCATTAACACTCCGTGAAAACATGTGATCCTCACATCACCGCCATCCCCTCCGGTTGTCCCGATTTCTGTCACTTCGGGGCCTTTGGTTCCGGACGGTGACATGTGCATACAACTTGTAGATACAATCTAAGCAATAATTATAGAGCTTAAATCTAAGATCATGCCACTCGGGCCCTAGTGACAAGCATTAAACACAACAAGATTGCGGCAACAATAACTTCATAAACTTTGTAGATAGACAATCATAACGTAACAATCCATCGGATCCCGACAAACACAACACCGATTACATCATATGAATCTCAATCATGTAAGGCAGCTCATGAGATCATTGTATTGAAGTACATGGGAGAGATGATACCAACTAGCTACGGCTAGAACCCGTAGTCCATGGGGGAACTACTCACGGAGCATGATGGAGGCGATGGCGTTGATGGAGATGGCTTCAGGGGCACTTCCCCGTCCGGCAGGGTGCCGGAACAGAGACTTCTGTCCCCCGAATTGGAGTTTCGCGATGGTGGCGGCGCCCCTGTAGTCTTTCTGGAGTTTCGTCAATTGGTCTCGCGTTTTTAGGTCGAAAGGACTTATATAGGCGAAGAGGCGGAGTCGGAGGGGCGACAGGGTGGCCCCACAGTAGGCCGGCGCTGCCAAGGTGTGGCCCGCGCGGCCCACATGTGTGGTGGCCCCCTGGCTCTCCTCCGACTCCCCTTCGGTGTTCTGGGTGCTTCCGGGAAAAATAGGATGTTTGGTCTTCGTTTCGTCGAATTCCGAAAATATTGCCCGAACGGCCTTTACGGAACCAAAAACAGCGAGAAAACGAGAAGCTGGCACTGTGGCATCTTGTTAATAGGTTAGTTCCGGAAAATGCATGAAAACATTATAAAGTGCAAGCAAAACATGTAAGTATTGTCATAAAACAAGCATGGAACATCAGAAATTATGGATACGTTGGAGACGTATCGGCATCCCCAAGCTTAGTTCCTACTCGTCCTCGAGTAGGTAAACGATAAAAAGAATAATTTCTGTAGTGACATGCTACTTACATAACCTTGATCATACTATTACAAAACATATGAGATGAATGAAGTGACTCAAGGCAATGATCTATAATTGCTAACAAATAGATAACATATAGCAAAACTTTTCATGAAGAGTACTTTCAAGACAAGCATCAAAAGCCTTGCACAAGAGTTAACTCATAAAGCAATAGATTCAAAGTAAAGGCATCGAAGCAACACAAAGGAAGATTTAAGTTTCAGCGAGTTGCTTTCAACTTTCAACATGCATATCTCATGGATAATTGTCAACATAAAGTAATATAATAAGTGCAAATAAGCAAGTATGTAAGAATCAATGCACGGTTGACACAAGTGTTTGCTTCTAAGATGGAAGGAAGTAGGTAAACTGACTCAACATAAAGTAAAAGAATGGCCCTTCGCGAGAGGAAGCAGGGATTAAATCATGTGCTAGAGCTTTTTAAGTTTTGAAATCATATAGAGATCATAAAAGTAAAGTTTTGAGAGGTGTTTGTTGTTGTCAACGAATGATAGTGGGCACTCTAACTACCTCATCAACCAGACTTTCAAGAGCGGCTCCCATGAAGGACGTTATCTCTACCGGCAAGGTAGATCATCCCTCTTCTCTTTTGTTTACACATGTATTTTAGTTTCATTATTTATGGATGACACTCCTCCCAACCTTTTGCTTTCACAAGCCATGGCTAACCGAATCCTCGGGTGCCTTCCAACATTCACATACCATGAAGGAGTGTCTATTTGCAAAATAAAGTTGCTTACTGATGAATCGAGGCAAAACACGTGAAGAGAATTATTAATGAAGGTTGATTAATTGGGGTCGGGAACCCCGCTGCCAGCTCTTTTTGCAAAATTATTGGATAAGCGGATGAAGCCACTAGTCCATTGGTGAAAGCTGCCCAACAAGATTGAAAGATAAAACACCACATACTTCCTCATGAGCTATAAAACATTGACACAAATAAGGAGTAATAAAGTTTGAATTGTTTAAAGGTAGCACATGAAGTATTTACTTGGAATGGCAGGAAATACTACATAGTAGGTAGATATGGTGGACACAAATGGCATAGGTTTTGGCTCAAGGTTTTGGATGCACGAGAAGCATTCCCTCTCAGTACAAGGCTTTGGGCTAGCAAGGTTATTTGAAGCAAACACAAGTATGAACCGGTACAACAAAACTTACATAAGAACATATTGCAAGCATTATAATAATCTACACTATCTTCCTTGTTGCTCAAACACTTTTACCAGAAAATATCTAGACCTTAAGAGAGACCAATCATGCAAACCAATTTCAACAAGCTCTACAGTAGTTCTCCACTAATAGGTTTAAACTACATCAAAAAAAACTTAATCATGATCTACTTGAGAGCTCAAAACAATTGCCAAGTGTCAAATTATTCAAGACAATATGAGGCATTTTCTGTTTCCAACCAAATAACCATAAGTGATGTAGCTTCCAACTTTTATCATTGAATATTAAAAGTAAAACGAAAAACAAGTGTTCATATGAAAAAGCGGAGCGTGTCTCTCTCCCACACAAGGATTGCTAGGATCCGAATTTATTCAAACAAAAACAAAAATAAAAGCACACAGACGCTCCAAGTGAAGAACATAAGATGTGACCGAATAAAAATATAGTTTCAATAGAAGAAACCTGATAAGTTGATGAAGAAGGGGATGCCTTGGGCATCCCCAAGCTTAGACGCTTGAGTCTTCTTGAAATATGCAGGGATGAACCACGGGGGCATCCCCAAGCTTAGACTTTTCACTCTTCTCGATCATATATCATCCTCCTCTCTTGACCCTTGAAAACTTCCTTCACACCAAACTTCTCATAAACTTCATTAGAGGGGTTAGTACTCAAAAAAATTTGAATCCACCTTAGTCCTGTAGTGGCACATTGCAAGAACTCAATAAAACATTAGCTACAGCCCTCTATGTCTAGAAAACCTCGCTTAAAGTCCACAAGAGACAATGCAAAAAAAACAGAGACAGAATCTGCCAAAACAGAACAGCCAGTGAAGACGAATTTTAAATAAATATTTCCGTTGCTCAAATCAGAAAACTCAAAACTAATGAAAGTTGCGTCCATATCTGAGGAACACGCACGTAAATTCGCATATTTTTCTGAGGTACCTACAGAGAAAACAGCCCAGATTCGTGACAGATAGAAATCTGTTTCTGCGCAGAAATCCAAATCTATTATCAACCTTCGATTAAAGGCTTCACTTGGCACAACAATACACAAAACTAAGATAAGGAGAGGTTGCTACAGTAGTAATCAAATTCCAAGACACAAATATAAAACAAAGTACTGTAGCAAAATAACACATGGGTTATCTCCCAAGAAGTTCTTTCTTTATAGCCATTAAGATGGGCTCAGCAGTTTTAATGATGCACTCCCAAGAAATAGTATTTGAAGCAAAAGAGAGCATCAAAAAGCAAATTCAAAACACATTTAAGTCTCACATGCTTCCTATGCATAGGAATCTTGTAAATAAACAAGTTGATGAAAAGCAAAGTAACAAGCATAGGAAGATAGAACAAGTGTAACTTCAAAATTTTAAGCACATAGAGAGGTGTATTAGTACCATGAAAATTTCTACCACCATATTTTCCTCTCTCATAATAATTTTCAGTAGCTTCATGAACAAACTCAACAATATAACTATCACATGCAGCATACTTTTCATGATTTCCAAACACATAATTTTTATCAAGTTCAAGAATAGTGGAATTAAAAATTTCAAACTTACTTTTATTAATAATATAACAAGGTAGTTGATCAATCTCAATAGATATGGGACTCATAGAATAAGTCAAGAACTCTCCAATCCCATTTTCATTAGTACTACAATTAATATTATCAAGTAACATAGGACCATCATCTAGAGCTTTATCATAGACATTTGCCAAACAAAATTCTTTAGTACCATGCATTTCGACATCGAGGCACAAACAAAGCATTATCATAAGATTTATCAAAGTAGCATGGATTATCATAGATAACAGTAGCATAATTATTCTCACAAGTTTTACTCATAGGGAATATTTCAAGAGAATCCACAGGAACATAACATTCAACCTCTTTCGGTAAGCATGGAGGACAATCAAATAGTGTAAGAGATAAAGAGTTACTCTCATTAGAAGGTTGGCATGGGTAGCTAATCCATTCTTCCTCCTTTTGTTCATCACTCTCCTCTTCTTTTTCATCCAATGAGCTTTCGGGTTCATCAATTTCCTCCTCTTTTTCATCCAATGAGCTTTCGGGTTCATCAATTTCTTCTTCCATAGGTCCACGCAAATTGTGAGTGCATTCTTGTGCATTAATGAGTCTCTCTTTATAATCAATGATATAAGGATTATCAGTGTAACTTTCATTGCAAAAATTAAGGATAGAAGAGATAATCTTTAAGGTCCTTACAAACAACACAAGTTTCATAATTTTTAACCATGAAGGATTCTATCTCAGAGGCTCCCATAAATATGAAAAATTGTTCTACCTCTTCAAACCCAAAATGAATATAGCTATTCCGATTATAGTTCTTAATTAAAAATTCCTCACTAAAGCCACATTGAAATTTAAGATGTTTAGTGTCTTGTTGAGAGCAACAGTTTATATCATGGCGTTTAAGCAAGATTTTAGCAATTGTATTCAATTTTTCTATCACAGCACTCATCACTTTACCAGTTCTTGATTCTCTATAATTATTATAATATTCTATAAGCTCCAAGTAGGTTGTTGGTTCTCCCATAACAGCAGTTTTTAATTTTTAGGTTTTTCAAATTTTTTATGGATTTTTGGGTATATAAGGAAAGTAAAACAAGACAAAAAGAAACTAAGCAAAAGTAAACTAAGCAAAATAATACCAGACAGAAATAAACTAAGAACAAATAAACTAGACAAAAGTAAACTAAGCAAAACAAAATAAGACAAAATACAAACAGAGAGAGAGGTAGAGTGTACTCCCCGGGTGAACTTATGAGTAGAGCTATGCCTCCCCGACAACGGCGCCGGAAAACGAGTCTTGATAACCCACAAGTATAGGGGATCGCGGCGAGTCTTCGAGGAAGTAAAACCCAAATTTATTGATTCGACACAAGGGGAGGTAAAGAATACTTATTAGCCTTAACAAGCTGAGTTGTCAATTCGGTTGCACCTGGAAAAGCACTAGCAACGGGGGTGATGTGAAAGTAGCGGTGATATGAGAGCAAGATAGTAACGGTAACACGGCAGCAGTAATAGTAACAAAGGAGCAATGGCACCGGAAGATAGTTGATACTACTTCCAATGACATGTAGAACGAGTATATGATGATGAAAGATGGACCGGGGTTCCCGACTATCTACACTAGTGGCAACTCTCCAATAACAAGTGTTGGGTGAACAAATTACGGTTGGGCAATTGATAGGATTGAAATAGCATTAAGACAGAATATCAAGATCATTAATCATGTAGGCATGTTTTCCATATATAGTCATACGTGCTCGCAATGAGAAACTTGTACAACATCTTTTGTCCTACCGGCCGGTGGCAGCAGGGCCTCAAGGGAATCTCTTGGATATTAAGGTACTCCTTTTAATAGAGCACCGGAGCAAAGCATTAACACTCACGTGAAAACATGTGATCCTCACATCACCGCCATCCCCTCCGGTTGTCCCGATTTCTGTCACTTCGGGGCCTTTGGTTCCGGACGAGTGACATGTGCATACAACTTGTAGATACAATCTAAGCAATAATTATAGAGCTTAAATCTAAGATCATGCCACTCGGGCCCTAGTGACAAGCATTAAACACAACAAGATTGCGAGCAACAATAACTTCATAAACTTTGTAGATAGACAATCATAACGTAACAATCCATCGGATCCCGACAAACACAACACCGATTACATCAGATGAATCTCAATCATGTAAGGCAGCTCATGAGATCATTGTATTGAAGTACATGGGAGAGATGATACCGTCTAGCTACAGCTAGAACCCGTAGTCCATGGGGGAACTACTCACGGAGCATGATGGAGGCGATGGCGTTGATGGAGATGGCTTCCGGGGGCACTTCCCCATCCGGCGGGGTGCCGGAACGGAGACTTCGTCCCCGAGTTGGAGTTTCGCGATGGTGGTGGCGCCCCTGGAGTCTTTCTGGAGTTTCGTCAATTGGTACTGCGTTTTTAGGTCGAAAGGGCTTAAATAGGCGAAGAGGCGGCGCAGGAGGGGCGATAGGGTGGCCCCACAGTAGGCCGGCGCGGCCAAGGTGTGGCCCGCGTGGCCCCCATGTGTGGTGGCCCCCTGGCTCTCCTCCGACTCCCCTTCGGTGTTCTGGGTGCTTCCGGGAAAAATAGGATGTTTGGTCTTCGTTTCGTCGAATTCCGAGAATATTGCCCGAACAGACCTTTACGGAACCAAAAACGAGCGAAAACGAGGACTGGCACTGTGGCATCTTGTTTATAGGTTAGTTCCGGAAAATGCATGAAAACATTATAAAGTGCAAGCAAAACATGTAAGTATTGTCATAAAACAAGCATGGAACATCAGAAATTATGGATACGTTGGAGACGTATCAACCACCACCACCCCTCCGCCACCGGCAAGCTCCGTCACCCCCACAAATCACCGATAAACACCACCGCGGCCCATAACCTCCGCCGCAACCGCAAGAGCATCGACACCACCCACCATCGGCTTACCACAGCCACCACCGCCAAGCTACTCTGACCCTTTTCTTCCGCTAACTTGTGTTTGCTTGTTCCGGTTTGAGTGCCTTGTTTGTGAAACTAACCCGCAGCTCCGAAGCAAGCGACGGCATCCGAGGCACCCCGAACTTGCAACCGTACTCTTGACATCACCGCCATCATCGCAAGTTGTGTGTTCATCACCGCCTAACATCTTAGGTATAACTTGCATTCCCCTTGTAACCCCTCTTCTTTTGCGATCTATCCTATCGAGCATTGCTTATTGAGTGTTGCGAGACATTGCACGTGGTCCCGATTGTGAGGTGTGTGTGTAGTGTGGAGTCAAGCTTCTAAGCAAAACTCGTGTGGCAAGATAGCAAGAGCGAGTTAACGCTAACATAGAGCGTGAAAAAAAGCACAAAAAAGTGCAAGTGCCATCATACATACAAAAGAGTGCAAGTGCCACCATAGATACAAAAGAGTGCAAGTGCCACCAAATACAAAAAGAGAAAACGCATTTAAGCAAAAGAGAGAAAAGAGAAGAGAGGCTACGTGTGAATCTTGTTGTCTCTCCGTTTGCAACCAAAGCTTTGCCTCTCCTTGTGTTAGTGTGACACCGAGCACCCTTACATACACTTTTCCGCTCACTTTTTGGTTGCACTAACCCCGCTTATCCCGTGTGTGTGTTCCACATCTTTTCCATGTTTATAGTGATCATCGCTTTGACATTTGATATTTTTGGATTTCACCCACTCTTGACAATACACTTGATTTCGGATTTCATCTTTTGGCTTTCCACCATACTCACCTAACACCATATTTGCTAGCTTTTGCGTGTGCTTTTGTGTAAGTGCCCGATACAATTGTTCTAACTCTCGGTTTTGTTGGATCACCCCAATCTTGTCATACCACGGTAAGGTTGCGAGGTAGTGTTCTTCCACTAACATACACCATATAGATACCATCGTGCTAACATGGATAGCGAAGATGAGGATACGGAGGAGTACATGGAGAACTTCGAGGAGGACTCCTCTTCAAGCACCGCGGATGTGGAGGAGCATGTGGAGCTCTACTCCGACTATGGCTCCGCAAGCATCATCGGCATGTCCGACATCGAGGAGCTTGACAACGACCATGGCTCCCCAAGCATCACCGACATCTCCGACATCGAGGAGCTCGACAACGACCATGGCTCCCCAAGCATCATCGACATGGAGGACATGATGGAGCACCACCTTGAGGACGACATCGACGAGCTCTACATCGACAATAGCTCATCAAGCATGGACGACATGGTGGAGCAACGCCACGACTACGACATCGACACCGTGACGGAGCCTCACCTAGTCTCCATAAGGAGCAACGACGATGCTCCCGCATACCCCTACTTGGCCAATGGAGCTACATATGAAGATAGAGGACCTCCACGATGGCACCATCATATGGATCATCAAGAGCGTCCCCATCATGAGCGTCATCGACACACTTCTCCGAGCTCCACTAGGCGCCACCATGAGAGTGCTTATGCACAAGATCGTCGACTTCAAGTACATCATATGGAGCATCAAGAGCGTCCACAACATGATCATCATCGACACTCTTCTCCAAGCTCCACAAGGCGCCGCAAGCAACATGCCAAGTCGCATGAGCCATCATCTCGGCATGGCAAGGACCTTCATCGACTCACACCATCTCATGATAGTCGTCGACCACTACCACCTGATGGTCTACATCGACATATGTCACCACATGAGCTTCGCCACCACAAGCTACTTCATGATCGCCATCGACCAACATCCCCCAAGGATCTTCGACGACACTCATCAAGACATGGTGATGATGCACGAAGACGAGGTCCTCAACATGAAGACGACAAACACCATAATTCGGTGTCTACCACTCCAAGGATGGCAAGTGCACATCGCGCATACCTTCCTCATGAGGTGACTTCCACCTCTTGTGCCACCACCACAATGGCCTCTAGATCGTCATATGCCTATGGACTCCGATGCTACAAGTGCAAGCAACAAGGCCATCCTCCACGGGAATGTCCCAATCTCCTATGTGAGGTGTGCAAGGCAAAGGGTCACATGGCATGGCAATGCACAACGCCAAGCGCCAAGAAGCTCTACTTCGACGAGCTCAATACACAAGTCTCCAAGATGCCACCACTTGCGGACGACTTAGTAGGCGAGGGAGTTGAGCATGGTGAGCATGGGATTCTCCCTTCACCTACGGAGGCGCATGGAGTTGAGATGGTTGAGCATGGGATCTTCCCTTCAACCAAGGAGGCGCATGGAGATGAGAAAGTCGAGCCTACTCCTATACGCTTGATTGATGAGTTGGTACCAATCCCATGTGAGCATGAGAGCCACTTAGCCCACTTGAGTGAGAGTGATAGTGAGTTGAGTGACTTCCACCCCATATGTGAGTTTGAGTGCTTCCATTTGGAGGACATGAGTGATACACAAAGTGAGTTGAGAGAGGTAGATGATAGGTCCATGGAGGACATCGCATTTGCTAACACATTAACCTCTCCCTCGTTTGTGTCTTCTTTTGTTGCACTAGGTTCCACGGAGGACGAGTTCCCGCTCATAGAGACGATGTACATGGTGCATGAAGATGATGATATCTCACCATGCTTGCTTCAAGACGGACATGTCGACCACATGGATCCTCCTACCTCCACAACACCTACCTCAAATGAGTCGGCCTACAAAGGTAACAACATAGGTGTTGATGATGCCATGATTCCACTAGTGGACATGATGACTTATGGGTGCATGCATGATCTTGATGATACATTTGCTACGTCACATGCTACTTTCATTTTCCCATGCGATACTTTGCTTGATAACATTGTTGATCATGTGGAAGTGAATGCTTGTGATACCATGACCATGCCATGCTATGAGAGCTTCAATTTTTCCACCATTGCTTGCAATATGTCGACCACTTGCTCCTTACCATGTATTGCTTGCAATGATAATGACAAGGATGACATTAGCTTCCGCATGCTTTGTCCAAAATGCTTACACCATTCCATGATCCTTGCATCCAAGATTGTGAACAATTGCTCTTTCTTATGCTTGGTATGCAAGAATGCTTATTTCATTGTTCACGAGATGGCCCCCATAGCCTTCTCACTCTTTGATGATCATGAGTTACCACATGCCATGAATGCACCTTCTTGCCATATGCACCATCGCCATGCATTTCATACTATCTTGATTGACACTAATGGTGATGTGCACAAGACATGGAACATCATGATGGATGATGTGTTCCTCTAGCATGCACACACGCTTTTTGTTTTCTCTTTCGTGTGTATAGGTACCCGAATGACAACTTCCACCGCCACGGAGCATGAGCTCACGAAACGCGCAATTGAGAGCTACCCCAACAAGGACCTAACCCGCGGGAATCACACCAAAGGGTATGTTCCCACAAGCCTTCGCTCTCGTGTGTTTTCGACTTGCCTTGTCGAGTTTCCGGTTTGGTCCAATTCCTCGTCACCTCTTTTGCTTCTTATGCAACATATCTTGACACATCTTGTTGGCACAATGGTTGTTGTATGTCGTGATGATATCATCATACACTCCGAGATTCTCAAGGACCATGTCATATATGTGAGAGACATCTTATGCATCTTGTGCCACATGTCACACAAAAAGTTGCTCTTCTTTGGATTTCTCATTTCATCTTTGGCAATTGCAATGGATTCTTTCACACTTGAGGACACTCATACTCGGCTCAAGCCAACCATACTCTCCCAAGTTCAAATTCTCCATCGCTTTGCCATTGCACATAACAATTTTGCCCCAAATTTTGCCGCCGACACTTGCCTTTTGTTTGTTCCACTTGTTTGGGACAATGCTACACCACACATTTTTGACACCTTACAACTCTTACATGCACAAATTTTTGCCCTAACACATTTTGGATACATCGACACTCTTTTGGTTCCCATTTTTGCCAAATGCCTCTTGGAGAAACGACTTGATGCTTCGTGTTTTAGTGAGAGCCTTTTGTCCGATCACAAATTTGGCATGCACAAGCTTTCCATTCGCAAGTTGTTTTTCCCCAAGTTCTTCTTCGACCGCGACTTTATCCCTCCACCACCACATGGGAGAACCGTCAAGGACTACAACAAGGACGCCCATACCACGACGAGCATCCATAAGGATACAAGGGCAACTATACAAGTCCTTCAACAAGCTACAAGGCTCAACATCTACATCATCGTTGAGGAGGAACAAGAGTCGAGGACGACTCTTCCCCAAGGGGGGGAGATGATGCGGGGTGGCCTTTGGACACCTACGCCTCAAGACCAACAAGTGCAGCCCCGACTATCATCGACGCTACACCATGGCCAAGGAGTCCCCCAAGTGGACCAACAACACAAAACCCCGCCATATATGTCAAGGTGAACTCCTTCCTCTCGACACTCGACCTCGTCAATACCTTGGATGGAATGCTACCTCATGTCGGTGTGTTACATGTCATTAGGTACAAGAGTCATCGAGGAACCGGAGAGAAGGAACTCCCATGGTGCAAGGAAGAGAAGAAGAAGAAGGAAGAGGAAGAAGAGGCGGGAGGAAGAAGGCTGGCCGGCCCGGGACCCGGTTGGACCAGCCCCACAACCGGACCATCCGGTCCCGGGCCCGGTCAGCCGGCCGCCCAGCCGGATTTCCCCGCATCGTGCCGGAACGCAGCCGGACAGAAACTTGCGAGGTTTCCGGTTGGCGACCGGTCGACCGGCCCCAGGACCGGACCACCCGGTCACAGGCCCGGTCTGACCGGCCCCAAACCGGATCCGACGGGAATGACTTACCAAACTGCCTAAGTTATCCATTTGCGTACCTTTTCGCCTTGCTGGCCGTGTATGCCTATATAAGCACCTAGGTCATTCCCTTTACCCCTTAGACAAGATTTAGGCTTAGACATGGATTTGAGCTTTGTCTCCCTAGGGTTTCATCCCCTTTGTATCAAGGCAACCCTTGATGGATGTATGGATTTGTGAGTGTGAGATTCTAATGCTACCCACTCTCTCTCCCACTCCTTGATTCATCTCCCTCACCGATCTCTCACTCCGGGATTCTACTTCGCGTCTCTCCCGGTTGATTCTATTGGCGTGGTCCATCGAGCCACGGGGGTAAGTATCGATTGTATCGGGTTGGTGTGCGTGCGTGAGTTCCTCGTGTTCTTCGTGTTCATCGTGTTCTTCGCGCTTTCCCTCTCCCCCACCTTTGGATTTCGGGTCAACCGCAAGATCGGGCCACAAACGGGGTCTTAGACCTCATCACTACATATGTTGGTCAAGTCCGAAGTTTTCACGGACTTGCCGGTTTCTACCGCTGCTTTGTGAAAGATTTTAGCACCATCGCTTGCCCTTTAAACGAGCTTACCAAAAAGAATGTTCCGTTTGTGTGGGGCAAGGCCCAACAAGATGCTTTTGATGAGTTGAAGAAACGCCTTACCGAAGCTCCCCTTCTTGTTCTTCCAAACTTTGCAAAAACTTTTGAGATTGAGTGTGATGCGAGTGGACTTGGTATTGGTGGCGTTCTTATGCAAGATGGAAAACCCGTGGCATATTATAGTGAGAAGTTGGATGGCGCACGCCTCAACTATCCTATTTATGACAAGGAGCTCTATGCTTTGGTTCGTGTTCTTGAAGTTTGGCAACACTATCTTTGGCCAAAAGAGTTTATCATTCATTCCGACCATGAGTCTTTGAAGTACTTGAAAAGCCAACACAATTTGAACAAACGGCATGCAAAATGGGTTGAGTTCATTGAGTCCTTCCCGTATGTAATCAAATACAAGAAGGGCAAGGACAATGTAGTGGCGGATGCTCTTTCCCGCAAAAACACCCTTTTGCTTACTCGCTTGGATTTTCATGTCTTGGGACTTGAAGAGATCAAAGAACTCTATACTTCCGATTCTTTCTTTGCTCCGATATTTGAGAAGTGTTCCATTGACCGAGGATTTGATGACTTCTATTTGCACAAAGGCTACTTGTTTAAAGCCAACAAAATTTGCATTCCCGAGTCTTCTCTTCGAAAGTTACTCTTGCAAGAGTCACATGGAGGTGGCCTTATGGGACATTTTGGCCGTGACAAGACACTTGCGATGTTATCCACTCATTACTATTGGCCAAAGATGAAGCGGGACGTGGAGCGCCTTTGCAATCGTTGCACTACAACCATTCAAGCTAAGTCTACCTCCAATCCTTATGGTCTTTACACGCCATTGCCTATACCTTATGCACCATGGACCGATATTAGCATGGATTTTGTATTAGGGTTGCCTCGCACCAAACATGGCCATGATTCAATCTTTGTGGTAGTGGATAGGTTCTCTAAGATGGCACACTTCATACCTTGCCATAAGACCGATGATGCTTCACACATTGCTTCATTGTTTTTCAGGGAAATTGTCCGCCTACATGGAGTACCGGCAAGCATTGTGTCGGACCGAGACGTCAAGTTCATGAGCTATCTATGGAAGTCACTCATGGCAAAGTTTGGAGTGAAGCTCTTATTCTCATCATCCTCCCACCCGCAAACGGACGGACAAACGGAAGTGGTCAATAGAAGCCTCTCAACTCTTCTACGCATCCTCGTGAAGAAAAACTTGAAGGCATGGGAGGAGTGCCTTCCGCATGCGGAGTTCGCCTACAATCGAGCCAAGCACAAGACAACATCACGGAGCCCCTTCATGGTCGTCTACGGCTTCGAACCTCCCACGGCACTCGACATACTACCGCTTCCCCTCCATGAGAGGACGAACATGGACTTCGACAAGCGCACCGCCGTCATGAAGAAACTACATGAAGAAACAAGAGCGACCATACAAGAGCATGTGCTTCGTCAAGCTAACCATCTCAACGCCAAGAAAAAGGAAAGAATATTTCAAGAAGGAGACCTCGTTTGGATCCACCTCCGGAAGGAACGGTTCCCTCATGAACGCAACTCAAAGCTCAAGCCAAGAGGAGATGGCCCAAACGCATCAACAACAACGCCTACGTCATCGACATTCCGACATCCAAGTATTGGTGAGCAACACATTCAATGTCTCCGACTTGTCACCCTATCATGGAGATGAGGAAGACCACGAGTCGAGGACGACTCTTTCCCAAGGGGGGGGGGAGATGATGTAGCCCCGCTCACCGACGACACTACATCAAGACCAACTAGTCCCCCAAGTGGACCAATGACTCGGGCTCGAGTTAAAGCGCTACACGATAAGGTGAACTCGCTCCTCACCACCCTTGATCTTGGTACCCCTTTGGATGGAATGCTACCTCATGCCGATGTGCTATGTGTCATTAGGTACAAGGCGCATCATGACACCGAAGAGGAGGACAAGCCATGGTCAAGGGAAGGAGAGGAGCCTCAAGTCATGAAGATGGACACGAAGCTAGACCCGACGTCACGCGAAGCGCTCGAAGGAAGAGAAGGCGCCGGCCGGTCCAGGACCCGGTCTGACCGGACGCACAGCCGGGCCGCCCGGTCACAGACCCGGTCAACCGGCCGCCAACCGGATTTCCCTCGAGCTCGTACCGGAAGCCAACCGGACGGAAACTTGCGAGGTTTCCGGTTGGCGACCGGTCAACCGGACAACCCGGTCACAGGCCCGGTCTGACCGGCCCCAGGACCGGATCTGACGAGAAGACCCCACCAAACTGCCTAAGTTATGTACCTTTTCGCCTTGCTAGCCATGTATGCCTATATAAGGACCTGGAACCCCTCCCTTACCCCTTAGACATAATTTTGAGCTTAAACCAACTTTGAGCTTAGTCTCCCTAGGGTTAGCATCCATCTTGGACAAGCATCCCTCTGTAATCAAGGCCATCGTTGTTGTTGATTTGGATATTGTTGAGTGAGATTCTAGTGCAAGTCACTCTCTCTCCCTCACCAATCCCTTCTCTCCAACACCAATCTCTCACCGGGAATTCTGCCGCGTGCCTCTTCTTTGGTGATTCTATTGGCGTGGTCAATCGAGCCACGGGGGTAAGTATCGGGTGTATCGGGTTGGTGTGCGTGCGTGAGTACCGTGTTCCTCGTGTTCTTCGTGTTCCTCGCGCTCTCCCACCTTTTCCCCTCGATCCTTGGGTCAAATCGCGAGATCGGGCCAAACCCTAGATCTCATATCTCATCATTTATAAAGCTACTTTGGCCCGCCTGGCACCGGTTATGACTTTGAACAGGGAGTGGTGACCTCTGCCGGTATCTTTTACGTCATCATCTTGCTTTGGCGCCAGGGCTTCGTTTAAAGCTGAAGTGCTTCGCTCATCCTTGTCCTCTAGTCCTTGATGGAATCTTTGACCAAAGTGCCAACAGGCTACAGTGACCCCTGGTTCCGGTTTGCCGGTACCTTTACCTCTGGTTCCGGTACCTTCGCACTTAGTCGCTCAGCCTCTTAGAGCCAGTACTTCGGTATACCCCTCTGGGGATACCGGTTCGTACCACCTCTGGTTAGTTGACCACAACTTTAGACTCCGGATCACTCTGTGATCCGGTTTACCACTACCATAATATGGCTAACTTGACATACTCTTGGCCTACCAGGGGCCATCCCCCCGACAAACAGATATATTACAACAACGACTCCAACGAGTCAACATAACAATATACAACATAAGATCCAAAATCATACAAAAGATCGAATACATCCGAGTACGGACAAGATACAAATTGGACTAAGAGTCCTGAAGATAACCAATGGCGTCCATAATCCTGCCCGGGCCAAGCCGGAAGGGTAACCTTGCTAGCATCGTCTTCATCGAACATATCTTCATACCTGCCCGGTTATGTCCCAAAGAAGCAGCAATAAGTACGGGTTCGTACTTAGCAAGACTACAAGACGTATAAGCATTCATCAACCAGTCGTCCTTTGCACTTGAGGCACGCATGAGACTTAGAGGATGCAAGAGGAACGTCATAGGCAATATGGTGGGGTTAAGCGGCAGCGCGCAAGCACTAAAAACCTATAGAGACACTCTACAATAGTCGTCTATCAGAGAATGTGAGAGAGCGCATAAGGTAACAGTTCTGTACTCTGCAATCATAACACAGCCGATGTGTTCCCCCTTCGCGAAGAAGTACTTACAAAGGCACTGATACGTCTCCGACGTATCGATAATTTCTTATGTTCTATGCCATATTATTGATGATACCTACATGTTTTATGCACACTTTATGTCATATTAGTGCATTTTACGGAACTAACCTATTAACAAGATGCCGAAGTGCCGGTTCATGTTTTACTGCTGTTTTTGGTTTCAGAAATCCTAGTAACGAAATATTCTCGGAATTGGACGAAACGAAGACCCGGGGCCCTATTTTTCCACGGAGCTTCCGGAAGACCGAAGAACACACGAAGTGGGGCCACGAGGTGGCCGAGGCTATAGGGCGGCGCGGCCCAAGCCACGGCCGCGCCGACCTATAGCGTGGGCCCCTCGTGACGCCCCTTGACCTGCCCTTCCGCCTACTTAAAGCCTCCGTCGCGAAACCCACGATGCGAAAAACCACGATACGGAAAACCTTGCGAGACGCCGTCGCCGCCGATCCCATCTCGGGGGATTACGGAGATCTCCTCCGGCACCTGCCGGAGAGGGGATTCATCTCCCGGAGGACTCTACACCGCCATGGTCGCCTCCGGAGTGATGAGTGAGTAGTTCACCCCTGGACTATGGGTCCATAGCAGTAGCTAGATGGTTGTCTTCTCCTCATTGTGCTTCATTGTTGGATCTTGTGAGCTGCCTAACATGATCAAGATCATCTATACTGTAATTCTATATGTTGTGTTTGTCGGGATCCGATGGATAGAGAATACCATGTCATGTTAATTATCAAGTTATTATACATGTGTTGTTTATGATCTTGCATGCTCTCCGTTTCTAGTAGAGGCTGCGGCCAAGTTTTTACTTTTAACTCCAAGAGGGAGTACTTATGCTCGATAGTGGGTTCATGCACGCATTGACACACTGGGGAGTGACGAAAGCCCTAAGGTTGTGTTGTCTTGTTGCCACTAGGGATAAAACATTGGCGCTATGTCCGAGGATGTAGTTGTTGATTACATTACGCACCATACTTAATGCAATTGTCTGTTGCTAGCAACTTAATGCTTGGAGGGGTTCGGACGATAACTCTGAAGGTGGACTTTTTAGGCATAGATGCGGTTGGATGGCGGTCTATGTACTTTGTCGTAATGCCCAATTAAATCTCACTATACTTATCATGTCATGTATGTGCATTGTTATGCCCTCTCTATTTGTCAATTGCCCGACTGTAATTTGTTCACCCAACATGCTTTTATCTTATGGGAGAGACACCTCTAGTGAGCTGTGGACCCCGGTCCATTCTTTAATACTTGAAATACAAATCTGCTTGCAATACTTGTTTTACTATTTTCTCTGCAAACAATCATCTTCCACACAATACGGTTAATCCTTTGTTACGGCAAGCCGGTGAGATTGACAACCTCAGCTGTTTCGTTGGGGCAAAGTACTTTGGTTGTGTTGTGCGGGTTCCACGTTGGCGCCGGAATCTACGGTGTTGCGCCGCACTACATCCCGCCGCCATCAACCTTCAACGTGCTTCTTGGCTCCTCCTGGTTCGATAAACCTTGGTTTCTTTACGAGGGAAAACTTGCTGCTGTGCGCATCATACCTTCCTCTTGGGGTTGCCCAACGAACGTGTGAAATACACGCCATCAAGCTCTTTTTACGGCGCCGTTGCGGGGAGATCAAGACACGCTGCAAGGGAGTCTCCACTTCTCAATCTCTTTACTTTGTTTTTGTCTTGCTTTATTTTATTTACTACTTTGTTTGCTGCACTTATATCAAAACACAAAAAAATTAGTTGCTAGCTTTACTTTATTTGCTATCTTGTTTGCTATATCAAAAACACAAAAAAATTAGTTTACTTGCATTTACTTTATCTAGTTTGCTTTATTTACTATTGCTAAAATGGCCAACCCTGAAAATACTAAGTTGTGTGACTTCACTAGCACAAATAATAATGATTTCTTATGCACACCTATTGCTCCACCTGCTACTACGGCAGAATTCTTTGAAATTAAACCTGCTTTACTTAATCTTGTCATGAGAGAGCAATTTTACGGTGTTAGTTCGATGATGCTGCTGCCCATCTCAATAATTTTGTTGAACTATGTGAAATGCAAAAATATAAAGATGTAGATGGTGACATTATAAAATTAAAATTGTTCCCTTTCTCATTAAGAGGAAGAGCTAAAGATTGGTTGCTATCTCTGCCTAAGAATAGTATTGATTCCTGGACTAAATGCAAGGATGCTTTTATTGGTAGATATTATCCCCCTGCTAAAATTATATCTTTGAGGAGTAGCATAATGAATTTTAAACAATTGGATAATGAACATGTTGCTCAAGCTTGGGAAAGAATGAAATCTTTGGTTAAAAATTGCCCAACCCATGGAGTCGACTACTTGGATGATCATCCAAACCTTCTATGCGAGGACTAAATTTTTCTTCGCGGAATTTATTGGATTCAGCTGCTGGAGGTACCTTTATGTCCATCACTCTTGGTGAAGCAACAAAGCTCCTTGATAATATGATGGTTAATTACTCTGAATGGCACACGGAAAGAGCTCCACAAGGTAAGAAGGTAAATTCATGTTGAAGAATCCTCTTCCTTGAATGATAAGGTTGATGCTATTATGTCTATGCTTGCGAATGATAGGACTAATGTTGATCCTAATAATGTTCCATTAGCTTCATTGGTTGCTCAAGAAGAACATGTTGATGTGAACTTCATTAAAAATAATAATTTCAACAACAATGCTTATCGGAACAATTCTAGTAATAACTATAGGCCATATCCTTATAATAATGGTAACGGTTATGCTAATTCTTATGGGAATTCTTACAACAATAATAGGAATACACCCCCTGGACTTGAAGCCATGCTTAAAGAATTTATTAGTACACAAAGCTTGCCTTTAACAAATCTGTTGAGGAAAAGCTCAATAAAATTGATATTCTTGTTTCTAGAGTTGATAGTCTTGCCTACGATGTTGATCTTTTGAAATCGAAAGTTATGCCTAATAGGGATATTGAAAATAAAATTGTTACTACAGCAAATGCCATCCAAGTTAGAATTAATGAGAATATAAGATTAATGGCTGAACTGCGTGCTAGGTGGGATAGAGAAGAAAATGAAAAACTAGCTAAGAAGGAAAATGTAGCTAAAGTTTGGACTATTACCACCACTAGCAATGTTAATGATTCACATGTTGCTGCACCTCCTACTATCAATGGTAAAATAATTGGTGTTGGCAATGCTTCTACTCCTAGTGCAAAGCGCGCAAAATTACACGAGCTGCTAAAGCTGCTTGAAGCTGCTTGTGATAAAGCTGCTGAAATTTTTTCCAACCTTGGGGATGATAATCCCATTGCTTTAGATTGTAATGATTTAGATTTTGATGATTGCCATATCTCTGAAGTTATAAAGTTCTTGCAAAAACTTGCTAAGAGTCCCAATGCTAGTGCTATAAATTTGGCTTTCACAAAACATATTACAAATGCTCTCATAAAAGCTAGAGAAGAGAAACTAAAACTTGAAACTTCTATTCCTAGAAAGCTAGAGGATGGTTGGGAGCCCATCATTAAAATGAGAGTCAAAGATTTTGATTGTAATGCTTTATGTGATCTTGGTGCAAGTATTTACGTTATGCCTAAAAAAGTCTATGATATGCTTGACTTGCCACCATTGAAGAATTGTTATTTGGATGTTAATCTCGGTGATAATGCTAAAAAGAAACCTTTGGGGAAAGTTGATAATGTTCATATTATGGTTAACAATAACCTTGTCCCCGTTGATTTTGTTGTCTTGGATATTGAATGCAATGCATCTTGCCCCATTATATTGGGAAGACCTTTTCTTGAACCGTTGGTGCTACTATTGATATGAAGGAAGGTAATATTAAATATCAATTTCCTCTCAAGAAAGGTATGGAACACTTCCCTAGAAAGAGAATGAAGGTACCTTATGATTCTATCATTAGAACAAATTATGATGTTGATGCTTCATCTTTCGATGTTACTTGAGTATACACTTTACGCGCCTAGGCTGAAAGGCGTTAAGAAAAGCGCTTATGGGAGACAACCCATGTTTTTACTCCAGTATTTTTGTTTTATATTTGTGTCTTGGAAGTTGTTTACTACTGTAGCAACCTCTCCTTATCTTAGTTTTATGTTTTGTTGTGCCAAGTAAAGTCTTTGATAGAAAAGTAAGTACTAGATTTGGATTACTTGCGCGAGTTCCAGATTTCTTTGCTTGTCACGAATCTGGGTCTATCTCCACTGTAGGTAGCTCGAGAAAATTACGCCAATTTACGAGCATGATCCTCGGATATGTACGCAACTTTCATTCAATTTGAGCATTTTCGTTTGAGCAAGTCTGGTGGCCTAATAAAATCCATCTTTACGGACTGTTCTGTTTTGACAGATTCTGTCTTTTATTTCGCATTGCCTCTTTTGCTATGTTGGATGAATTTCTTTGATCCACTAATGTCCAGTAGCTTTATGCAATGTCCAGAAGTGTTAAGAATGATTGTGTCACCTCTGAACATGTGAATTTTTATTATGCACTAACCCTCTAATGAGTTGTTTCGAGTTTGGTGTGGAGGAAGTTTTCAAGGATCAAGAGAGGAGTATGATGCAATATGATCAAGGAGAGTGAAAGCTCTAAGCTTGGGGATGCCCGGTGGTTCACCCTGCATATATTAAGAAGACTCAAGCGTCTAAGCTTGGGGATGCCCAAGGCATCCCCTTCTTCATCGACAACATTATCAGGTTCCTCCCCTGAAACTATATTTTTATTCGGCCACATCTTATGTACTTTGCTTGGAGCGTCGGTTTGTTTTTGTTTTTTTGTTTTGTTTGAATAAAATGGATCCTAGCATTCACTTTATGGGAGAGAGACACGCTCCGCTGTTGCATATGGACAAATATGTCCTTAGGCTCTACTCATAGTATTCATGGCGAAGTTCTTCTTCGTTAAATTGTTATATGGTTGGAATTGGAAAATGATACATGTAGTAACTCTAAAATGTCTTGGATAATTTGATACTTGGCAATTGTTGTGCTCATGTTTAAGCTCTTGCATCATATACTTTGCACCCATTAATGAAGAAATACTTAGAGCTTGCTAATTTGGTTTGCATATTTGGTTTCTCTAGAGTCTAGATAACATCTAGTATTGAGTTTTGAACAACAAGGAAGACGGTATGGAGTCTTATAATGTTTACCATATGTCTTTTATGTGAGTTTTGCTGTACCGTTCATCCTTGTGTTTGTTTCAAATAACCTTGCTAGCCTAAACCTTGTATCGAGAGGGAATACTTCTCATGCATCCAAAATACTTGAGCCAACCACTATGCCATTTGTGTCCACCATACCTACCTACTACATGGTATTTATCCGCCATTCCAAAGTAAATTGCTTGAGTGCTACCTTTAAAATTCCATCATTCACCTTTGCAATATATAGCTCATGGGACAAATAGCTTAAAAACTATTGTGGTATTGAATATGTACTTATGCACTTTATCTCTTATTAAGTTGCTTGTTGAGCGATAACCATGTTTACGGGGACGCCATCAACTATTCTTTGTTGAATATCATGTGAGTTGCTATGCATGTCCGTCTTGTACGAAGCAAGAGAGATCTACCACCTTCATGGTTGGAGCATGCATGTTGTTAGAGAAGAACTTTGGGCCGCTAACTAAAGCCATGATTCATGGTGGAAGTTTCAGTTTGGACATATATCCTCAATCTCATATGAGAATAATAATTGTTGCCACATGCTTATGCATTAAAGAGGAGTCCATTATCTGTTGTCCATGTTGTCCCGGTATGGATGTCTAAGTTGAGAATAATCAAAAGCGAGAAATCCAAAATGCGAGCTTTCTCCTTAGACCTTTGTACGGGCGGCATGGAGGTACCCCATTGTGACACTTGGTCAAAACATGTGCATTGCAAAGATCCGGTAGTCCAAGTTAATTAGGACAAGGTGCGGGCACTATTAGTATACTATGCATGAGACTTGCAACTTGTAAGATATAATGTACATAACTCATATGCTTTATTACTACCGTTGACAAAATTGTTTCATGTTTTCAAAATAAAAGCTCTAGCACAAATATAGCAATCGATGCTTTCCTCTTTGAAGGACCATTCTCTTTACTTTTATGTTGAGTCGGTTCACCTATTTCTCTCCACCTCAAGAAGCAAACACTTGTGTGAACCGTGCATTGATTCCTACATACTTGCATATTGTACTTGTTATATTACTCTATGTTGACTATTATCCATGAGATATACATGTTACAAGTTGAAAGCAACCAGCTGAAACTTAATCTTCCTTTGTGTTGCTTCAATACCTTTACTTTGATTTATTGCTTTATGAGTTAACTCTTATGCAAGACTTATTAATACTTGTCTTGAAGTACTATTCATGAAAAGTCTTTGCTATATGATTCACTTGTTTACTCATGTCATCACCATTGTTATGATCGCTGCATCCACTACATATGTTTACAAATAGTATGATCAAGGTTATGATGGCATATCACTTCAGAAATTATCTTTGTTATCGTTTTACCTGCTCGGGACGAGCGAGAACTAAGCTTGGGGATGCTTGATACGTCTCAGACGTATCGATAATTTCTTATGTTCTATGCCATATTATTGATGATACCTACATGTTTTATGCACACTTTATGTCATATTAGTGCATTTTACGGAACTAACCTATTAACAAGATGCCGAAGTGCCGGTTCTATTTTTACTGCTGTTTTTGGTTTCAGAAATCCTAGTAACGAAATATTCTCGGAATTGGACGAAACGAAGACCCGGGGCCCTATTTTTCCACGGAGCTTCCGGAAGACCGAAGAACACACGAAGTGGGGCCACGAGGTGGCCGAGGCTATAGGGCGGCGCGGCCCAAGCCACGGCCGCGCCGACCTATAGCGTGGGCCCCTCGTGACGCCCCTTGACCTGCCCTTCCGCCTACTTAAAGCCTCCGTCGCGAAACCCACGATGCGAAAAACCACGATACGGAAAACCTTGCCGAGACGCCGTCGCCGCCGATCCCATCTCGGGGGATTACGGAGATCTCCTCCGGCACCCTGCCGGAGAGGGGATTCATCTCCCGGAGGACTCTACACCGCCATGGTCGCCTCCGGGAGTGATGAGTGAGTAGTTCACCCCTGGACTATGGGTCCATAGCGGTAGCTAGATGGTTGTCTTCTCCTCATTGTGCTTCATTGTTGGATCTTGTGAGCTGCCTAACATGATCAAGATCATCTATCTGTAATTCTATATGTTGTGTTTGTCGGGATCCGATGGATAGAGAATACCATGTCATGTTAATTATCAAGTTATTATACATGTGTTGTTTATGATCTTGCATGCTCTCCGTTTCTAGTAGAGGCTCCGGCCAAGTTTTTACTTTTAACTCCAAGAGGGAGTACTTATGCTCGATAGTGGGTTCATGCTGCATTGACACATGGGGAGTGACGAAAGCCCTAAGGTTGTGTTGTCTTGTTGCCACTAGGGATAAAACATTGGCGCTATGTCCGAGGATGTAGTTGTTGATTACATTACGCACCATACTTAATGCAATTGTCTGTTGCTAGCAACTTAATGCTTGGAGGGGTTCGGACGATAACTCTGAAGGTGGACTTTTTAGGCATAGATGCGGTTGGATGGCGGTCTATGTACTTTGTCGTAATGCCCAATTAAATCTCACTATACTTATCATGTCATGTATGTGCATTGTTATGCCCTCTCTATTTGTCAATTGCCCGACTGTAATTTGTTCACCCAACATGCTTTTATCTTATGGGAGAGACACCTCTAGTGAGCTGTGGACCCCGGTCCATTCTTTAATCTTGAAATACAAATCTGCTGCAATACTTGTTTTACTATTTTCTCTGCAAACAATCATCTTCCACACAATACGGTTAATCCTTTGTTACGGCAAGCCGGTGAGATTGACAACCTCACTTGTTTCGTTGGGGCAAAGTACTTTGGTTGTGTTGTGCGGGTTCCACGTTGGCGCCGGAATCTGCGGTGTTGCGCCGCACTACATCCCGCCGCCATCAACCTTCAACGTGCTTCTTGGCTCCTCCTGGTTCGATAAACCTTGGTTTCTTTCTGAGGGAAAACTTGCTGCTGTGCGCATCATACCTTCCTCTTGGGGTTGCCCAACGAACGTGTGAAATACACGCCATCAGGCACTCACACTGTTGTCAAGTTTTAACCAGTTATTATTTAAGTTGTTGTATCTTACTATGCAAGTTATTAGTATTGAAACAACAGGTGTAAGTTGTCTATGGTTGAGTCATACAGCTCCAAGTCGTCCATAACCGCGGACACGGCTTATCGATAAGATGTAACCCTACAGGGGTGCCCAAATGTGCCCACACGCACGATCAACCCACTTGCGACAGGTGGATATCACGACTCGCACTCTCCTTCACGACAACAATGTCCAGGAAGCCACCTAACTAAGTTGAACCCGTATCGAAGTCCGGTTGTATCTCCGAAGCGGACCTAGTTGTTTGCGACAGCGTACTAGGTGGTTTAACACACACTGGGCGATAAACCATTTCGCAGCGGCTCCGCGACCTATACGTGCATACCAGAAAACAAGGGATACAAGGCACCCAGGGGCTTCCCAAAGATAAAGAAGTAACATGCTGGCATGCACGCAACAACAAATGGTAAAACATTAGGAACTATTTGTGGCCACTGGACAAAGCTGTAGATTCTGCAGTGGTCGAGGGGAGACCCAATAAACATACCCACTTGTGGTTAGAGCGCTCAGTCTCGGAACAGATAACAAGAACTCGAGGTCCTAAGATATTTAGGAAACACAAGTGAGTCGTCACAAAACAATCAGCTGACCCACCGATGCCTCCGCTAACAACTATTAACAAGTATATCCATAAACCATGTGTCATGATTCCCGAACAGATAACCCGATAAGATAACAATAACGGTAACACGATACAAACAACACTAGCATGCAGTACGACTCGCAAGGAAGACCCGACACCAAGCAATAGTTGTAGGTGGTTGGTGGAGGCAATATAGGCTGCTTGAGGTAACAAGTGGATAGGACACGTGACAAGAACGCAACTCAACGCTAGCATAAGAGAGAAGGCAAAATAAAATAGGTGAGCGACTCCTGCAGAGACATGAGTTTAGGAAATGCTTGCCTGTTAAAGCTTGCCGAGAAACATCCGGAGGTCTTGTCGTATCTCACAACACCACTTCGCGATCCAATCCGGAAGAAGCAAATGTTGGACATACAACGTATGCAAGTCTTACTACTATGGATAAAGAAGATCCAGCATGATCAAGATGATATGCATGACATGGCAAAGATGATGCGATGCAATTTATCCATATTAAGCGGGATCGAAACCCCGAACAAACAAATTAAGGTTGGATTTGCATTTCTACCAACAAAGTTAAGGGTTGATTAGCATGGTACAACATGGTAGGGGTGTGCTACTTCAAAGTTAAACGGAGCGGGGAAACCTTGGGTGGATATCCGAAATACTCCGCATATTATGTGAGGTGAAATGCAAAACTATCATGTCACGAGATGATGCGAGATGCAAACAGATGAATGGATGGCATAATCATGTTCCTCATGTTTTTCTGATCAGAATGGACATAAAGTTTGTCTGATTTGGATTTGTAAAAGTGCAATTATGAAACAATTAGAAAACCATCTGATTGTAACTTTCTGAAAACTGAATTTGAATTTGAACGGGAAACGGTTTACACCGTGCTGGAAGCTAGCCAGAGTCAAAGACAGGTGGGGCTCCATGCCACGTCAGCTCCGCATATTATGTGAGGTGAAATGCAAAACTATAACGTCACGACATGATGCGAGATGGAAATAGATGAATGGATGGCATAATCATGTTCCTCATGTTTTTCTGATCAGAATGGACATAAAGTTTGTTTGATTTGGATTTGTAAAAGTGCAATTATGAAACAATAAGAAAACTATCTGATTGTAACTTTCTGAAAACGGAATTTGAATTTGAGCGGGAAACGGTTTACACCGTGCTAGAAGCTATCCAGAGTCAAAGACTGGTGGGGCTCCACGCCATGTCAGCTCCAGCGTGGATGGATGCAAAAAGGGGTTTTATCTGCGCGCCAGGGGATTTGGACTTGGGGCTGCGCAGGGTGAGACAAGGGGCGGAACCAGTGTTCTGCGGATACGAATTTGCAGGCTGCATGCAAGGTAAAGCTAGCACACAGCGTGAACTGAATTTTGACAGATGGAAACTGAACACAGACACTACGAACTGAAGAACGTGACAGCGATTTCCTGTAGACAACGAAAATGCACAGATTTTAAAGTTGTGGCTGCGACGAATCTGGAAACCGTTTTGGGCGAAACAAAAGAGGTTGAGTATCTACACAGTGGTGCGCTTCGAAGGATGCCAACGGATCGTGCTGAAGTGGTCGGGGACGCCGGTGAGCTTCGCCGGAAAAACAGAACGCGACACGGTAAGAAACAGATGATCTGAAACTGTTTTCTGGAGCCATCTTTGGACGACGATGGCGTCGTCGATACTGCCCCGTTTGGGATGATTGAAAGACCACTAGAAAGAGGGTGATGTTTTGAATCTAAGGAAACAAGAAACGCATGCTGGGATGGCCTGGGCCGTCGAGGATCTGCGTCGGAAGTAGCCACCGTGAAACAGAGGAAAATAGCATCTTTTCTGTTTCTCGATTTTGTTTGATCTCTCTCTCATGCATTGATGCAGCGATGTTGAGGCATGCAGGGGAGAGAAGAGGTTGTGCTGCTCACCCTGGTGTGCGCGGTGACGAGAAGGAGGGGCGGAGGAGGTCGCCGGCGTTGTGGAAAAGAAGTGGTCGGGGCAGATGTTGAAGAAGGCTCGGGTAGCTTTCGGCCTTGGCGTCCTTTGAAGACGTCCACGATGGAGAGGAGAGGACGGTGGCTCGATTCCACCACTCAGGTGAGCTCGAGGTGGCTCATGGCGGCGACGATGAGGGGTAGACGGTGGCGGCTGTGTTCGGTAGGGTTTGGGAAGGAAACAGAGAGGGTGGCGGCGGCTTGGAGAGGAGGGAGAAACAGCTAGGGTTGGTGGGGGAGCTGCGGGCTTATAAGAGGGAGAGGGAGCGAGCAGAGGCCGAAGGATATGGGGTAGCCGGGACGTGGCGTCCTGGAGGTAACCATTACCAGATACAGGAGGTTTCTCTCCGATGTGTAAAGAAAGAAGAGAAGGGCTTCGGTGGCGTACTATTTCGGTCATGATGGGATGGGCCAGCAGGTGGGCTGCCAAGGTGAGGAGAGAGGGAGCCTGGATAGATAGGGATAGGGTTTATTTTATTTTGAAAATATTTTTCCTCTTTGATTTTAAAACTGGTTTTGAAAGCAACTTTATAAACCACACCAGAACAATTGCAGCTTTACTTGAAATTTGAAAAACATTTGAGATAGTTTCATATGTTAGATATTTTTGGTGTTAGGGTTTTGTTTAAAAGAATAGACAAGAGGAGGTTACATATATAAACCATATGAGAGGGGGAACTCATAATAGTTTTCATTTAAAAATAACTTTTATTTGATAAAATCTTGTGGTTGATATGATGCATATGCCATGATGATGCATAAAAAGAAAAAGAACAGAGCAATCTATTAGGGGTCCTACCCTGGGCCGTTACAATCGACACCACTAACAAGGGATCGCGCCCCGAGATCCCACGCCATGGTACGGGGAAGAGAGGTGAACTAGCGGATCTTCTGGCGACGTGTCGATCTTCTCAACACCACTAACAAGAATTGTTGCTCCATGCTGATCGTGTCGACACCACTAACAAGGAGTTGTTGTGCCGCTGTCGATGATGCGCTTTCGTAGAGACCTCCGAAGATCGGACCTAATAGGTGAGGGGCAAAGATCGTCCAACCCACGTCGAAACCTAAGACTCCGAGAACTCGGATAAGAGAGAAGACTCAAAACTCGCATAGATAAGAGGAGAAAGAATATAGGTAAGGAGAAAAATCAGAGCTAATCAGAACTATCCAACGAATTTTAGAAAATAGTTTGGACTCTCTAAACTCAACGACCGTTGGCAAGGTTATCCTACAGGCGACTAGACCATGGGGTATCGTCAACCTGAGCTCTGGTACCAACTTGTGACGCCGTAACCGGTACCATGAGGATCCCAGCAAATCCGCCGAAATCCGCACGATATCGATTCTGAGACGCCCTCCGACACGACGTGCGCGACGGATCACACACGTGATGCCGAAGGAATTAACATGAGCGGTAGCATTACAACAGGATTACAATAGAGCCCACAAGAAACAGATATATTACAACAACTACTCCAACGAGTCAAGATAAAAGTATACAACATAAGATCCAAAATCATACAAAAGATCGAATACATCCGAGTACGGACAAGATACAAATTGGACTAAGAGTCCTGAAGATAACCAATGGAGTCCATAACCCTGCCCAGGCCAAGCCGGAAGTGTAACCTTGCTAGTGTCGTCTTCATCGAACATATCTTCATACCTGCCCGGTTATGTCCCAAAGAAGCAGCAATAAGTACGGGTTCGTACTTAGCAAGACTTCAAGACGTATAAGCAGTCGTCAACCAGTCGTCCTTTTTACTTGAGGCACGCAGGGGACTTGGAGGACGCAAGAGGAACTGATGAGGTCTAAGACCCCGTGTGTGGCCCGATCTCGCGGATTGACTTCGAAACCAAGGGGAGAGATGGGAGAACGCGAGGAACACGAAGAACACGACGGGCACGAGGAACTCCGAGACTCACGCACGCACACCAACCCGATACACCCGATGCTTACCTCCGTGGCTCGATGGACCACGCCAATAGAATCTCCGAGGAAGAGGCACGTGGCGGAATTCCCGGAGAGAGATTGGGGTTGGAGAGGAAGAGCTTGGTGAGTGAGAGAGAGTAACAAGTACTAGAATCTCAATCAACAAGATCAAAGTCAACAACCAAGGTGCCTTGATTACAGAGGGATGATACCCAAGGGAGACTAAGCTCAAAGGTAGGTTTGAGTTCAAAATAAGTCTAAAGAGCTAATGAGGGGTTCCAGCTACTTATATAGTCACACATGGCCAGCAAGGGCGAACAGGTACGCGAAGGGATAAGTTAAGGCAGTTTGGTGGGGCATTCCCGTCAGATCCGGTTTGTGTCCGGTCAGACCGGGCCTGTGACCAGGCTGTCCGGTCAGGGATCCGGTTGGACCGGGCCTATGACCGGGCTGTCCGGTCATGGGTCCGGTCGATCGGGCGCAAACCGGAAATCTGCGAAGTTTCCGGTCCTGGGTCCGGTCGTCGCCCGGTACGAGGGAGCTGGCCCGGTTTGCGCCCGGTTGACCGGGCCTTTGACCGGGGCGTCCGGTTGTGGGTCCGGTCCGACCGGGTCCTGGACCGGCCAGCGTCCGTCTCTTCCTTGGAGCGCTTCGAGCGACGTCGGCTTCGGCTTCATGATCATCTCCATGTCCAGCTGCTTCTCTCCCTCCCTTGACCTTGGCGCCTCCTCCTCTCCGAGGTCTTGATGCGCCTTGTACCTAATGACACATAGCACGTCGGCATGAGGTAGCAATCCATCCAAAGGGGTACCAAGATCAAGGGTGGTGAGGAGCGAGTTCACCTCATCTTGTAGAGCCTTAACTCGGGCTCGTGTCATCGGTCCACTTGGGGGACTTGTTGGTCTTGGTGTGGAGGTGACCGAAGGCCACCCCGCATCATCTCCCCCCCCCCTTGGGAAAGAGTCGTCCTCGACTCTTGTGCCTCCTCATCTTCATGATATGGCGACAAGTCCGCCACGTTGAATGTGTTGCTCACCAAGTACTTGGAGGTGGGGATGTCGATGACGTAAGCGTTGTTGTTGATGCGTTTGAGGACCTTGAAGGGACCATCTCCTCTTGGCTTGAGCTTCGAGTTGCGGTCATGAGGGAATCTTTCCTTCCGGAGGTGGATCCAAACGAGGTCGCCTTCTTGAAATATGCGTTCCTTCTTCTTGGCGTTGATGCGGTTAGCTTGACGAAGCACATGTTCTTGAATGGTAGCTCGTGTTTCTTCATGAAGCTTCTTGACGGCGGCGGTGCGCTTGTCGAAATCCATGTTGATCCGCTCATGAAGGGGGAGCGGTAGTATGTCGAGTGCCGTGAGCGGCTCAAACCCATAGACGACCATGAAGGGACTCCTTGATGTAGTCGAGTGCTTGGCGCGGTTGTAGGCGAACTCCGCGTGTGGAAGGCATTCCTCCCATGACTTCAAGTTTTTCTTCACGAGGATGCGTAGAAGGGTGGAGAGGCTTCGATTGACCACTTCCGTTTGGCCGTCCGTTTGCGGGTGCGAGGACGATGAGAATAAGAGCTTCACTCCAAACTTGGCCATGAGCGACTTCCAAAGATAACTCATGAACTTGACGTCTCGATCCGACACAATGCTTTGCGGTACTCCATGTAGGCGAACAATTTCCCTGAAAAACAATGAAGCAATGTGTGAAGCATCGTCGCTCTTATGGCAAGGTATGAAATGAGCCATCTTAGAGAATCTATCCACTACCATGCTTAGTGCGAGGCAATCCTAGAACAAAATCCATGCTAATATCCGTCCATGGTGCATGTGGAATAGGCAAAGGAGTGTAAAGGCCATAAGGGTTGGAGGTAGACTTAGCTTGTAAGCATGTAGTGCACCGGCGGCAAAGGCGTTCCACGTCGCGGTACATTCTTGGCCAATAGTAGTGGGTTGAGAGCATTGCATATGTCTTCTCTCGACCAAAGTGTCCCATAAGACCACCTCCATGTGACTCTTGCAAAAGCAATTTTCGAAGCGAAGACTCGGGAATGCAAATCTTGTTAGCTTTAAACAAGTAGCCATCATGCAAATAGAAATCATCTACTCCTCGTTCAATGGAGCACTTCTCAAAACTTGGAGCAAAGAAAGAATCGGAAGGATAGAGTTCTTTGATCTCTTCAAGTCCCAAAACATGAAAATCCAAACGAGTTAGCAAAAGGGTGTTTTTGCGGGAAAGAGCATCCGCCACAACATTGTCCTTGCCCTTCTTGTATTTGATCACATATGGGAAGGACTCAATGAACTCGACCCATTTTGCATGTCGTTTGTTCAAGTTGTGTTGGCTTTTCAAATATTTTAAGGACTCATGGTCGGAATGAATGATAAACTCTTTTGGCCAAAGATAGTGTTGCCAAACTTCAAGAACACGAACCAAAGCGTAGAGCTCCTTGTCATATATAGGATAGTTGAGGCGTGCGCCATCTAACTTCTCACTATAGTATGCCACGGGTTTGCCCTCTTGCATAAGAACACCACCAATACCAAGCCCACTTGCATCACACTCAATCTCAAAAGTTTTGGCAAAATTTGGAAGAACAAGAAGGGGAGCTTCGGTAAGGCGTTTCTTCAACTCATCAAAAGCATTTTGTTGGGCTTTTCCCCAAACAAACGGAACATTCTTCTTGGTAAGCTCATTCAAAGGGCAAGCAATGGTGCTAAAATCTTTCACAAAGCGGCGGTAGAAACCGGCAAGTCCATGAAAACTTCGGACTTGGCCAACATTTGTAGGAGTAGGCCAATTATGGATGGCCTCTACCTTAGAAGAATCAACTTCAATCCCATTAGCGGAAACCACAAAGCCAAGGAAAACCAATTTGTTTTGAGCAAAGGTACACTTGGGGAGGTTTGCATAAAGCTTCTCATGACGCAAGATGCACAAGACTTCTCTCACATGTTGCACATGGTCCTCGAGATTTTTGCTATAAATGAGAATGTCATCGAAATAGACAACCACACTCTTGCCAATGAGAGGACGCAAGATGTGATTCATGAGGCGCATGAAAGTTGATGGAGCATTGGAAAGACCAAATGGCATAACGAGCCATTCATATAGACCGAGTTTGGTCTTGAATGCCGTTTTCCATTCATCACCAATTGCCATGCGGATTTGGTGGTAGCCACTACGCAAATCGATTTTAGAGAAAATCGTGGCACCACTAAGCTCATCGAGCATATCATCTAAACGCGGAATGGGATGGCGGTAACGGACGGTAATGGCATTGATGGGGCGACAATCCATACACATCCGTTGCGTCTCATCCGGTTTAGGCACAAGAATCACGGGAACCGCACAAGGGCTAAGGCTTTCGCGGACGTACCCTTTGGCGAGGAGATCTTGTATTTGGCGTTGTATCTCCTTTGTTTCTTCGGGGTTGGTGCGGTAGGCGGCACGGTTTGGAAGCGGAGCGCCGGGTATGAGGTCGATGAGGTGCTCGATGCCTCGAAGCGGTGGTAGTCCATGAGGGAGCTCGTCGGGGAAGACGTCTTGAAACTCCTTCAAAAGAGACAACAAAGACGAAGGAATGTTGGTTAAGTCGTTAGTCGTCGATGTTGGTCCCTTGCATATGAGGACGTAGTGCAATATGGTGGATGGGTTTGCTTGCACTTCTCTCCACTCGTTTTTGGTGGCTAGGAGGACGCTCTTTCGCTCACTCATGTATGGCTTGTGGCGCTCACTTTCCATTTGGTGGGTCGCTCCCTCACCTCTCAACTCACTATGGTGGAAGTGGTGTTGTGCCCTCGCTAGAGCCTTCGCGTTGTCGGCGATGATTTGGCTAGGAGTCATGGGGCGCAACTCGAACTTCTTGTCGTTGACCTTGAAGGTGTATGTGTTGGAGAGTCCATCATGTATAGCCTTCTTGTCATATTGCCAAGGGCGGCCAAGCAACATGTGGCACACCTTCATGGGTACCACGTCACACTCAATAGTATCCTCATAAGGTCCAATCTTGAAAGTGACGGTGACGGTATGTTGTATCTTGACGTTGCCCTTGTCACTCAACCATTGGATATGGTAAGGGTGAGGATGCTTGCGGAGAGTGAGGTTGAGCTTGTCACACAACTCGGTGCTTGCAAGGTTATGGCAACTTCCACCGTCTATGATGACCTTGATCGACTTGCCACCAATTCCGGCACGGGTTTGGAAGATGTTGCACCGTTGTTCTTCCATATCATGAGGTTGCGTAGTTAGCACCCTTGTGACCACAAGTGAGGGACTTGGGTCATGCTCACATAAGAGAGGATCTTCTCCACTTTCTTGCTCATAAGCTTCTTCACTTTCCACGGCGGCTTGCACAAGGGCTTCATATTCATCCTCATCAAGCGTCTCGATATCACCATTCTCCATAGTGATCATGACCTTGGTGTTCTTGCACTCAAACGATTTGTGACCTTGGGTGCCACACTTGAAGCAAGTGACACTAGAGGGTCCCGTGGATGCCTTAGAGGAGGCGGTGGAGGAGACCGTTTGCTTCATGCGACTTTGGAAAGTCGGTTTCTTGGATGTTGTAGAGGACACGTCGGCCTTGGCACTTGTAGCATGAGGAGTTGATGTAGTAGTAGGAGTCGATGTAGCGAGCTTGGAGGAGAAATAGGTCTTGGCCTTGGAGTACTTGATGTCCTCAATCACTTGGCGCTCGGCCTTCGACGCTTGATGGACCAACTCAACCATGTTGGAGTAAGTTTGGAACTCCACAATTCGCTTGATGGGATAGTTGAGACCATTGAAGAAGCGAGCAATGGTTTGGTCCTCGGACTCTTGGATGTTGGATCGCATCATAGTGAGCTCCATCTCCTTGTAGAACTCCTCAACGGTCTTGGTGCCTTGCTTCAACTTTTGGAGCTTATTGAAGAGGTCGCTCATGTAGTGCGTGGGGACAAAGTGAGCATGCATCTCTTTCTTCATTTCTTCCCAAGTGTCAATTGGAGGTTCACCCTTCTCTTCTCGAAGAGTGAGGACTTGCTCCCACCAAGTGTTTGCGTAGTCCTCGAACTCAAGGGACGCCATAGCCACCTTCTTGGCACCGGAGTAGTTGTGGATGCGGAATATCTTGTCAACCTTGAGTGCCCATGAGAGGTAGGCCTCGGCATCTTCTTCTCCCTTGAACTTTGGCATGGTGAACTTGAGTCTTCCAAACATGTTCTCTTCATCCTCCAAGTTTCTTCGACGAGGAGGGGCACCTTCATCTCTTGCGGCTTGAGGAGGAATAGGAGGTCTTCTACGGCCAACCATAGCATTGGGTTGGCGTTGGAGGTGCACACTTGCTTCACTTGGTTCACGGTGAGGATGTGGTTGAAGATCTTGTCGCGGTTGTGGACGATGCTCAATGTTGGGTCTCTCCTCTTGAGCATGGTGTGGGTCTCCTCTTCCACGTTGGTCATGGCGAGGATGATTGCGGAGATCACGCCTCGGTTGGTCTTGATGTCCATGGCCTTGAGCTTCACCATGTTGCTCCATGTTGTGGAAGAAGTTGTCATGTGGGTGGCCGTCACGCCCATGATGGGCATGGCGATCCGGTTGAGGACGTTCTTGTGGAGGACGTTCTTGAGGACGAGCATGGCGATGGATTTCTCGTCGCCTAGAGTTGGAGCGAGAGTCTTCATGCCTAGATGATGGCTCATGCGACTTGGCATGTTGCTTGCGACGCCTTGTGGAGCTTGGAGAAGAGTGTCGATGACGATCATGTTGGGGACGCTCTTGATGCTCCACATGATGTGCTTGAAGTCGACGATCTTGTGCATAAGCACTCTCATGGTGGCGCCTTGTGGAGCTCGGAGAAGTGTGTCGATGACGCTCATGATGGGGACGCTCTTGATGATCCATATGATGGTGCCATCGTGGAGGTCCTCTATCTTCATATGTATCTCCATTGGCCAAGTAGGGGTATGTGGGAGCATCGTCGTTGCTCCTGGTGGAGTCGAGGTGAGGCTCCGTCACGGTGTCGATGTCGTAGGCGTGGCGTTGCTCCACCATGTCATCCATGCTTGGTGAGCCATTGTCGATGTAGAGCTCGTCGAAGTCATCCTCAAGGTGGCGCTCCACCATGTCGTCCATGTCGATGATGCTTGGGGAGCCATGGTCGTTGTCGAGCTCCTCGATGTCGGAGATGTCGGTGAAGCTTGGGGAGCCATGGTCGTTGTCGAGCTCCTCGATGTCGGACATGCCGATGATGCTTGCGGAGCTATAGTCGGAGTAGAGCTCCACATGTTCCTCCACATCCGCGGTGCTTGAAGAGGTATCCTCCTCGAAGTGCTCCATGTACTCCTCCGTATCCTCATCTTCGCTATCCATGTTAGCACGACGGTATCTATATGGTGTATGTTAGTGGAAGAACACTACCTCGCAACTCTTACCAGTGGTATGACAAGTATTGAGGTGATCCAACAAAACCGAGAGTTAGAACAATTGTATCGGGTACTCACACGCAAAACCACACGCAAAAGCTAGCAAATATGGTGTTAGGTGAGTATGGTGGAAAGCCAAAAGACGAAATCCGAAGATCAAGTATGTTGTTAAAAGTGGGTAAGGTCCAAAAATTCAAATGTCAAAGCGATGATCACTATAAACACGGAAAAGATATGGAACGCACACACGAGATAAACGGGGTTAGTGCGACCAAGGAATGAGCGGAAAAGTGTATGAAGCCCTTAAGCAAGGGTGCTCGGTGTCACACTAACACAAGGAGAGATCAAAGCTTTGGTTGCAAACGAAGAGACAACAAGATTCACACGCGGCCTCTCTTCTCTTATCTCTCTTTTGCTTAAAAGCTTTTTCTCTTTTGTATATGGTGGCACTTGCACTCTTTTGTATCTATGGTGGCACTTTGTACACTTTTGTATGTATGTATGGCACTTGCACTCTTTTGGTGCTTTTCTTTGGCTTTTACACGCTCTATGTTAGCGTTAGCCTCACTTTTGCTATCTTGCCACACGAGTTTTGCTTAGAAGCTTGACTCCACACTACACACACACCTCACAATCGGGGCCACGTGCAATGTCTCGCAACACTCAGATAAGCAATGCTCGATAGGATAGATCGCAAAAGGAAGAGGGGTTACAAGGGGAATGCAAGTTATACCTAAGATGTTAGGCGGTGATGAACACACAACTTGCGATGATGGCGGTGATGTCAAGAGTACGGTTGCAAGTCCGGGGTGCCGAGGATGTCGTCGCTTGCTTCGGAGCTGCGGGTTAGTTTCACAAACAAGGCACTCAAACCGGAACAAGCAAACACAAGTTAGCGGAAGAAATGGGTCAAAGTAGCTTGGCGGCGGTGGCGGTGGTAAGCCGGTGGTGGGTGGTGTCGATGCCCTTGCGGTTGCGGCGGAGGTTATGGGGCCGCGGTGATGTTTCCCGGTGGTTTGGGGAGGGTGGCGGTGCTTGCCGGCGGCGGAGAGGGTGGCGGTGGTTGGCGGAGGTGAGGGTGGAGGTGGCGCCCGGTTGGCGCCCGGTTGACCAGGCCCTTGACCGGCCTGCCCGGTCTACAGCCCGGTTGACCGGGTTCTGGCCCGGTTGGCACCCGGTTGGCGCCCGGTTGACCGGCCCTGGCGCCAGGCTGTCCTGTCACTGGCCCGGTTGGCGCCCGGTCGACCGGATTTCGCGGGGCATAGTTTTTCTCTCTCCTGTTCTTGAGCGAAACCAAGCCAAATCGACCAAATCGAAGGGAAACGATGGAATTGGAGGCTAAAAGTTGGGGAAGTAGTAGATCAAGCACATCAACACCAAATCCATGGACCAAAACCACTCAAAACTCAACCAAATCGCAGATCGGTCAAGAGACGAATTAGGGCTATTTTTGGGGATTTTTGGGGAAAATTTTTAGAGACGAAATTGGATGGGTGGGGGGTCAAATCCGCGGAAACCAAAGGCTCTGATACCATATGATGAGGTCTAAGACCCCGTTTGTGGCCCGATCTTGCGGTTGACCCGAAATCCAAGGAGGGGGAGAGGGAGAGCGCGAAGAACACGAAGAACACGAAGAACTCACGCACGCACACCAACCCGATACAATCGATACTTACCCCCGTGGCTCGATGGACCACGCCAATAGAATCAACCCGGAAGAGACGCGCGGTAGAATTCCGAGAGGAGAGATTGGTGAGGGAGATGAATCTAGGAGTGGGAGAGAGAGTGGGTAGCACTAGAATCTCACACACCAAATCCAATCATCCAACAAGGGTAGCCTTGATACAAAGGGGATGAAACCCTAGGGAGACAAAGCTCAAATCCATGTCTAAGCCTAAATCTTGTCTAAGGAGCTAAGGGGGTGACCTAGGTGCTTATATAGGCATACAAGGCAGCTTGGGTCGAACAGGTAAGTGGTGGACCGACTCGGGCCGTTCGGTCGAGTCGAACCCGTGCAATCCGGTTTGGGATCCGGTCGGACCGGGCCTGTGACCGGGTGGTCCGGTCTGGGTCCGGTCGACCGGGAGCCAACCGGGAACTTGCGAAGTTTCCGGTCGCCTTCCGGTACGAGGCGCGGAATCCGGTTGGGCGCCCGGATGACCGGGCTCGGGACCGAATGACCCGGTTGTGGGTCCGGTCTGACCGGGTCCTGGACCGGCCAGGCTGGGCCTCTTCCTCCCGCCTCTTCTTCCTCTTCCTTCTTCTCTTCTTTCCTTCTTCTTCTTCTCTCTTCCTTGCACCATGGGAGTTCCTTCTCCCCGGTTCCTCGATGACTCTTGTACCTAATGACATGTATCACACCGACATGAGGTAGCATTCCATCCAAGGTATTGACGAGGTCGAGTGTCGAGAGGAAGGAGTTCACCTTGACATATATGGCGGGGTTTGTGTTGTTGGTCCACTTGGGGGACTTCTTGGCCATGGTGTAGCGTCGATGATAGGCGGGGTTGCGCTTGTTGGTCCACTTGGGGGACTCCTTGTCCATGGTGTAGTGTCGACGATAGGCGGGGCTACATCATCAAGAGGCAATTTGGGGCTATTTTTGCGGATTTTTTGGAAAATTTTTGATAGGGCAAAGGTGGCCGATCTTTCGATGAGAGTATGATAGCGTCGATTTGTTGGTGGAGTTCGTGCTTGACGATCCGACTACACGTGCAAAGCTCGTGCGCCAATGCAATCGCTAGGACAATCTCCGGGAGTTACCGATCTTGCGGATGCACGATCGACCGACCAGCGAGGGTCTTAATTCCTACCCGAAATCGAGAACAAGTAAGAACTAATATTGCAATCAGAATATTGCGGATGAAAGATGAAAGCTTTATTGAATAAGGTGGGATTCCGAATAGTCGGTCTTGTTACGGGCGTTGGCCTCAAAAGAAGTACACGAGAGTTGCAGCAATGGCTAACTTTTAGTCTAATCAAAATCCGAGTCTAAACGTGACGGCTATGGGGGTATTTAAAGGAGGAAAAGGTGGGGTTTCGGCCAACCATACGTATGGTGGTCGAACCAAACCCTAGAAGGCCTTTCCCCTTCAATACGGACTCTAAAAAGTGGCTGACTTAAATCCTGCGAAAATGACATGGGCCTGGCCCAAAACTAAAGGTGACGCAGCACCATAACATGCTATGGACGAAATTATGAAGTGGGAAACTCTATATTTCGTCCATGTCTTCATCTCTTCTTATGGTGGCTTCAAAGTTCTGAAATCTCCACTTGCGGCGTCATCTTCAATCCTCAAACGCTTGCTGCCATCTCCTCCATGCGTGATCATGCTCCAATGCTTGTCCTCCTCATCCATGCTTGGTCCATCATTCCTAAGAGTAACAAACATATCTGATTTAGGCAGCATCATATTCTCATGTATGTGAGGAATTGTTCCAAGAAACGAAAGTACCCGATAGTTAAGTTGTTTGGCACGAGCTCGAGTGATTGGTCCTTGTATTTGTGTGGCTGTAGGTACAGCGGTTGTATCAAGAGATGGGATGTCCTCATCATGCCCCCTTCTTGAATTGAAGTCGTCCTCGACGAAAGCTCCTCTTCTTCACCAAAGTAAGGCTTCAAATCTGCAATGTTAAATGTAGGACTAACCGGACCCAATTCTGCAGGAAGCTCAAGTTTATATGCATTATCATTTATTTTCTCTAACACCTTAAAAGGACCAGCAGCGCGTGGCATTAGTTTCGACTTGCGCAATTCAGGAAAACGATCTTTGCGCAAATGCAACCAAACAAGATCACCAACATCAAACACAACATGTTTTCTTCCTCTATCCCCAGCAATTTTATACTTAGTATTCATGCGTGCTATGTTGTCTTTAGTAGTCTCATGCAATTTTAGTATCAATTCAGCACGGTTTGTAGCATCCAAATTATTTTGCACGAGAAGATGGTAAAGGCAACAAATCAATAGGTGCACGTGGTACAAAACCATAAACAATCTCAAATGGGCACATCTTAGTGGTAGAATGCAGCGAGCGATTGTAAGCAAATTCAACATGAGGTAAACATTCTTCCCACAATTTTAAGTTCTTCTTCAAAACAGCCCGCAGCATAGTAGACAAAGTTCTATTTACTACTTCGGTTTGTCCATCAGTTTGGGGATGACATGTAGTACTAAACAGCAATTTAGTCCCCAACTTAGCCCATAAACATCTCCAAAAGTGGCTAAGAAACTTAGTATCACGATCGAAACAATAGTATTTGGCACACCATGTAAACGCACAATTTCGCGAAAGAACAAATCAGCAACATGTGTAGCATCATCAGTTTTGTGACATGGAATAAAATGTGCCATCTTAGAAAACCTATCCACAACAACAAAGATACTATCCCTCCCCTTCGTGTACGAGGCAAACCCAAAACGAAATCCATAGAAATATCCTCCCAAGGTACACTAGGAACGAGGAAGAGGCATATATAAACCATGTGGATTAAGTCGAGACTTAGCTTTTTGACATGTAGTGCAGCGTGCCACAAATCTCTCAACATCTCGACGCATACGTGGCCAAAAGAAGTGTGCAGCAAGTACATCCTCCGTCTTCTTCACACCAAAGTGACCCATCAATCCTCCTCCATGCGCCTCCGGTAACAACAAAAGACGAACGGAACCATCTGGGATGCATAGCTTGTTAGCACGGAACACAAATCCATCATTGAGGACGAATTTGTTCCATGTTCTACCATCTTTACAATTCAGCAACACATCTTTAAAATCAGCATCAAGCAAGTATTGTTCCTTTATGGTTTCTAATCCAAAAATCTTGAAGTCAAGTTGAGATAGCATAGTATAACGGCGCGACAAAGCATCAGCAATAACATTATCTTTACCCTTTTTGTGTTTGATAACATAAGGAAAAGACTCTATAAACTCAACCCACTTTGCATGGCGACGATTCAACTTAGCTTGACTACGAATATGCTTCAAAGATTCATGATCGGAATGTATAACAAATTCTTTAGGCCATAAATAATGTTGCCAAGTTTCTAATGTCCGAACCAGTCGCATATAATTCTTTATCATAAGTAGAATAGTTCAGACTAGGCCCACTCAATTTTTCACTAAAATATGCAACAGGTTTGCCCTCTTGTAATAACACACCTCCCAAACCAATTCCACTAGCATCACATTCAAGCTCAAAAGTCTTATTGAAATCAGGAAGTTGGAGTAATGGAGCATGTGTTAACTTATCTTTCGGAATCATGAAGGCGTCTTGTTGTGCATCGCCCCACACAAAGGGCACATCCTTCTTTGTAAGCTCATTCAGCGGCGCAGCAATGGATCCAAAATCTTTAACAAAGCGCCTATAGAAGCCGGCGAGGCCAAGAAAACTCCTCACTTGTGTGACCGTCTTTGGCTGCGGCCAACTCTCAATTGCCTCAATCTTGGCTGGATCAACTTCAATTCCCTGCGCAGTAACAACATAGCCAAGAAACGCAACTCGATTGGTGCAAAAGGTGCACTTCTCAAGATTACCATACAAACGTGCATCACGTAACGCATTGAAAACAGCACGTAAATGATCCAAATGTTCCTCCAAAGATTTGCTATAAATCAGAATATCATCAAAGTATACCACCACAAAACGTCCAATAAAAGCACGTAAAACTTCGTTCATCGAGTCTCATGAAAGTACTAGGTGCATTAGTTAAACCAAAGGGCATTACTAACCACTCATATAAGCCGAACTTAGTTTTAAACGCTGTTTTCCATTCATCTCCTAATTTCATACGAATCTGGTGGTAACCACTACGCAAATCAACTTTAGAGAACATAACAGAACCACTCAATTCATCAAGCATATCATCTAAACGAGGTATTGGATGACGGTATCGAATGGTAATATTATTAATAGTTCTACAATCAGTACACATGCGTGAAGAACCATCTTTCTTAGGTATCAAGATAATAGGAACATCACATGGGCTAAGAGACTCACGAATGTAACCTTTATCTTGGAGAACCTGAATTTGTCGTTGAATCTCTTTCGTCTCTTCAAGATTGGTACGGTATGGCGCACGGTTGGGCAGCGAAGCTCCTGGAATCAAGTCAATCTGGTGTTCTATGCCACGAATAGGTGGTAGTCCAGGGGGAACATCTTGTGGGAACACATCAATGAATTCCTGCAAAAGGTTAGCAACCGCAGTGGAAAAGAAGGAGGCATATCCTCAAATGAAAACAGAACTTCTTTGCAAATGATAGCATAGCATTGAGTAGTGTCCACATCAAGTTCAGCAATATCAGATTTGCTAGCAAGCAAACAAGGATTTTTCAAACGAATTTCAGTAGCATGGTTCGAATCAGATTTAGTATTAGTCTTAGGTGGAACAAAATCTGCAAGCAACAATCTGATTCTCACTCTTAAGTTTCTCCTCGTTTTTTACTCTACTAGCTCTAGCAAGATCATCTTTTAGTATTTGTTCAAGAGTCATAGGTTTGAGACCAATTTTCTTTCCATCATGCATAAGAGAATACTGATTAGTTTTACCATTATGAACAGATTCTCTATCAAATTGCCAAGGTCTACCAAGTAACAAAGAACAAGCTTGCATAGGTACAACATCACAATCCACAAAATCAGAATATGTACCAATGGTAAAATGCACACGTGTAGTTCTTGTTACCTTGAGCTTCCGAGAGCTCTCAAACCATTGTATGTAGTATGGATGTGTGCGCTGTCTTGTAGGAAGAGAAAGCTTCTCCACCATGTCAACGCTAGCCGATTATTGCAGCTCCCTCCATCAATGATGATCCTTATAGCTCGCTCTTTTACAACGCCTCTTGTTTGGAACAGATTGTGGCGTTGATCATGCTCAGCTTTGCTCAATTGCACGCTCAACACACGCTCGTGCAACTAAGCTCCTGTACTCGATCAGCGGTGTCGGCTTCCATTACCTCCATCTCTCTCTCGGAATCGAGTTGGCACCATCACGTGCAGCAATAAGGGCCAATGTATCTTCATCAAAGTCACTTGCAGAATCATATTCTCCATCTTCACGCACCAACATCACACGCTTGGTTCTCGCATTCTCGCTCTATGTGACCAAATCCCAAGCATTTGCGACATTGAATGTCGCGCGTCTTCCCCGTGGAGGCCATGGAAGATGAACTCCGAGGAGGACCAGCCGATGGTGTTGGTGTAGAGGCAGGAGGTGCTCGTGATGCGGGCGCGGTGTACTTGGAGGTAGTAGGTGCTGGTGCAGTACCACGAGATTGTGGCGCTGATTGTCGCGGAGACCATGACGATGTACGACCTGCAGAAACATTAGTTCTTCTCCATGGTGGTTGGCGATCCCGCACTTCACGTTCAGCTTTGCAAGCAAGATGAAACAAGCGAGTAATAGTGTTGTACTCCTTATAATCTAAAATATGCTGAATCTCTTTATTCAAACCACCAAAGAAACGTGCAAGCATAGCCTCATTATCCTCTACAATACCACAACGAATCATGCCAGTTTGCAATTCTTGATAATAGTCTTCTACAGAATTTTTTCCTTGTTCTAAACGAGACAATTTTTTCAGCAAATCACGTTGATAATGTGGAGGAACAAAACGAGTACGCATAGCAAGTTTTAAATCTGGCCAAGTAGTAGGTATAAAATCAGGATACAAGTCACAATATTCATCCCACCAAGTAGACGCATACTCAGAGAAACTACTAACAGCAGCCCATACTTGATTGTGTTCATGAAAATGATGTGCAAATATATCATCTACTTGTAGTTCCCAGTCAAGATACATATCAGGTTGAGCAAGGAAACCTTCAAATATTGGAATATAAACCGAAGGTTTGTGGCAGTTGTTCTTCCGTACCTTGCGTGCTCGACATCGTAGTGCTGGTGGAGAACTCGTCTTATCATATGGAACATCTCCAACTATGGACATAGACCAAGAACTCATAACGCCGGAATCTGTCATAATTAGTAGAAAACAAGAAACAAATAACAAATATATTGTTCCTATCAACTACTAGGATGTGGTGGTAAGTCGCTCACTAGATTGCAAATATGAAATTCTTACAAGTTCTTACCATTCAGGAGGTGGCGATCGGCAACCAGCAGTATCAAGTAACTCCAAAGATTGAGCGAAGCGATTGCCAAGCACACGTATACCGCACGATGTAGAAATATGTAGAGCTGTAGGTAGGCTTAATATTTGTGGAACTACAACCACGATAATCAATGTAAAGCTGAAAATTCGTGCAAAATTGTCAAGTGCTGATTCTAGACTAGACCGTGCTAGAGACGCGAGCCTAAGACACAGATAAAATCAAGCGGCGAGATATCAGAAACTGACATAGATGTAGACACTGCTCGTAACTGATACAGTCGCGAGGTGCGACTGGAGCGAAGAAACGACACCTCGGCAGGCCGACAGCAGCACGTGCACGGCAGGAGTTAACACTGTGCTGGGAGGAAAAATGTCAGCCTTACACCCGATGTTGTCTGAGTTCTGGCGTGGAAGTTAGCTCAGCGGCAGACAGCTTGAGTAGATAAAGAGAAAACATGACCTGGGAAGCTGTGGCAAACAGAAAACAGTGATGGCAACGTGGGGAATAGAGCTGAACAAAACCTGGAGGTCACAACTTAAAAAGGCACAAAGTCCAATAGAGAAAGACACGAAGCTGGATTAAACTAGAATCTGCTCTCTTTTTCACGTCTAACTTATATCCTGTCGCCAGTTCAAGACAGACAAGGCAAGCAAAACTTTCTAATCAAACTGACACAAGCTGACCGGCCTTCTCTTGTTCTTATATTCTTTTTTTTCCTCTTTTTTTTTTTTTTTTTTTTTGGCCGTGCGGACTTTCCAAAACCAACCTGTACACGGCGTTTTCTTAGAACTTGGTACCAGAATTACATAATCAGATCGGCTATCTATCTAGTTCTTTCTTTCTTTTTCTTTGGGCCGATCGAACTTTCCTACTGTATCACAAAAGGCAACGGCAGAGTAAGATTTTATTGAAACTTGAACCCTTGTTTTTTCCTTTTCAATGCAGTAGAACCTGACAGGAGAAGAGAACTAACCGATCTAGACTCTATCCGAGACGAAGAAAATATCGTGGCGGAAGCGAAAAATAGACAAAGTGTCGATGGTGATAGATGTAAAAGATGCGACGGTGATTAACTCGAAACTCTAAAAGACTAGATCTAAAACCAGCAACTAGACATGCGATGCAACGAAAATTCAACAAAACAAAAACAAAGTGATGATAGCGAAAAGGCTAAGACTGGTTTTAGGTGAGGATGAACTAATCTAACTTCTTTTTGTGGGGCTTTTTCTGGGTTATAGGTAAAAACAAATCTACACTAGGAAAACTGTAAATCTCACCGAGCAACCTCGAAATCCGATACCACTTGATAGGGCAAAGGTGGCCGATCTTTCGATGAGAGTATGATAGCGTCGATTTGTTGGTGGAGTTCGTGCTTGACGATCCGACTACACGTGCAAAGCTCGTGCGCCAATGCAATCGCTAGGACAATCTCCGGAAGTTACCGATCTTGCGGATGCACGATCAGCCCGACCAGCGAGGGTCTTAATTCCTACCCGAAATCGAGAACAAGTAAGAACTAATATTGCAATCAGAATATTGCGGATGAAAGATGAAAGCTTTATTGAATAAGGTGGGATTCCGAATAGTCGGTCTTGTTCTGGGCGTTGGCCTCAAAAGAAGTACACGAGAGTTGCCGCAATGGCTAACTTTTAGTCTAATCAAAATCCGAGTCTAAACGTGACGGCTATGGGGGTATTTAAAGGAGGAAAAGGTGGGGTTTCGGCCAACCATACGTATGGTGGTCGAACCAAACCCTAGAAGGCCTTTCCCCCTTCAATACGGACTCTAAAAAGTGGCTGACTTAAATCCTGCGAAAATGACATGGGCCTGGCCCAAAACTAAAGGTGACGCAGCACCATAACATGCTATGGACGAAATTATGAAGTGGGAAACTCTATATTTCGTCCATGTCTTCAACTCTTCTTATGGTGGCTTCAAAGTTCTGAAATCTCCACTTGCGGCGTCATCTTCAATCCTCAAACGCTTGCTGCCATCTCCTCCATGCGTGATCATGCTCCAATGCTTGTCCTCCTCATCCATGCTTGGTCCATCATTCCTAAGAGTAACAAACATATCTGATTTAGGCAGCATCATATTCTCATGTATGTGAGGAATTGTTCCAAGAAACGAAAGTACCTGATAGTTAAATTGTTTGGCACGAGCTCGAGTGATTGGTCCTTGTATTTGTGTGGCAGTAGGTACAGCGGTTGTATCAAGAGATGGGATGTCCTCATCAATTTTCTAGGAACGAAATCGGGTGGGTGGAGGGTCAAATCCGCGGTAACCAAGAGCTGCTGATACCATATGATGAGGTCTAAGACCCCGTGTGTGGCCCGATCTCGCGGATTGACTTCGAAACCAAGGGGAGAGATGGGAGAACGCGAGGAACACGAAGAACATGACGGGCACGAGGAACTCCGAGACTCACGCACGCACACCAACCCGATACACCCGATGCTTACCTCCGTGGCTCGATGGACCACGCCAATAGAATCTCCGAGGAAGAGGCACGTGGCAGAATTCCCGGAGAGAGATTGGGGTTGGAGAGGAAGAGCTTGGTGAGTGAGAGAGAGTAACAAGTACTAGAATCTCAATCAACAAGATCAAAGTCAAGAACCAAGGTGCCTTGATTACAGAGGGATGATACCCAAGGGAGACTAAGCTCAAAGGTAGGTTTGAGTTCAAAATAAGTCTAAAGAGCTAATGAGGGGTTCCGGCTACTTATATAGTCACACATGGCCGGCAAGGGCGAACAGTGCACGCGAAGGGATAAGTTAAGGCGGTTTGGTGGGGCATTCCCGTCGGATCCGGTTTGTGTCCGGTCGGACCGGGCCCGTGACCGGGCTGTCCGGTCGAGGGTCCGGTTGGACCGGGCTCGTGGCCGGCTGTCCGGTCATGGGTCCGGTCGACCGGGCGCAAACCGGAAATCTGCGAAGTTTCCGGTCCCGGGTCCGGTCGTCGCCCGTACGAGGGAGCTGGCCCGGTTTGCGCCCGGTTGACCGGGCCTTTGACCGGGCGTCCGGTTGTGGGTCCGGTCCGACCGGGTCCTGGACCGGCCAGCGTCCGTCTCTTCCTTGGAGTGCTTCGAGCGACGTCGGCTTCGGCTTCATGATCATCTCCATGTCCAACTGCTTCTCTCCCTCCCTTGACCTTGGCGCCTCCTCCTCTCCGGGGTCTTGATGCGCCTTGTACCTAATGACACATAGCACGTCGGCATGAGGTAGAAATCCATCCAAAGGGGTATCAAGATCAAGGGTGGTGAGGAGCGAGTTCACCTCATCTTGTAGAGCCTTAACTCGGGCTCGTGTCATCGGTCCACTTGGGGGACTTGTTGGTCTTGGTGTGGAGGTGACCGAAGGCCACCCCGCATCAAGAACGTCATAGGAAATATGGTGGGGTTAAGCGGAAGCGCGCAAGCACTAAAAACCTACAACAGTCATCTATCAGAGAAGGTGAGAGAGCGCATAAAGTAACAGTTATGTACTCTGCAATCATAACCCAGCCGATGTGTTCCCCCTTCGCGAAGAAGTACTTACAAAGGCACTCACACTGTTGTCAAGTTTTAACCAGTTATTATTTAAGTTGTTCTATATTTATGCAATTTATTAGTATTGAAACAACAGGTGTAAGTTGTTTATGGTTGAGTCATACAGCTCCAAGTCGTCCATAACCGCGGACACGGCTTATCGATAAGATGTAACCCTGCAGGGGTGCCCAAATGTGCCCACACGCACGATCAACCCACTTGCGACAGGTGGGTATCACGACTCACACTCTCCTTCACGACAACAATGTCCAGGATGCCACCTAACTAAGTTGAACCCGTATCGAAGTCCGGCCGTATCTTCGAAGCGGACCTAGCTATTTGCGACAGCGTACTAGGTGGTTTAACACACACTGGGGCGATAAACCACTACGCAGCGACTCCGCGACCTATACGTGCATACCAGAAAATAAGGGATACAAGGCATCCAGGGGCTTCCCAAAGACAAAGAAGTAACAGGCTGGCATGCACGCAACAATAAATGGTAAAACATTAGGAACTATTTGTGGCCACTGGACAAAGCTATAGATTCCGCAGTGGTCGAGGGGAGACCCAATAAACATACCCACGTGTGGTTAGAGCGCTAAGTCTCGGAACAGATAACAAGAACTCGGGGTCCTAAGATATTTAGGGAACACAAGTGAGCCATCACAAAACAATCAGCTGACCCACCGATTCCTCCGCTAACAACTATGAACAAGTATATCCATAAACCGTGTGTCATGATTCCTGAACAGATAACCCGATAAGATAACAATAACGGTAACACGATATAAACAACACTAACATGCAGTACAACTCGCAAGGCTGATCCGAAACCAAACAATAGCTGTAGGTGGTTGGTGGAGGCAATATAGGCTGCTTGAGATAACAAGTGGATAGGACACGTGACAAGAACGCAACTCAACGCTAGCATAAGAGAGAAGGAAAATTAAAATAGGTGAGCGACTCCTGCAGAGATAGGAGTTTAGGAAATGCTTGCCTGTTAAAGCTTGCCGAGAAACATCCGGAGGTCTTGTCGTATCTCACAACACCACTTCACGATCCTATCCGGAAGAAGCAAATGCTGGAAATACAACGTATGCAAGTCTTACTACTATGGATAAAGAAGATCCAGCATGATCAAGATGATATGCATGACATGGCAAAGATGATGCGATGCAATTTATCCATATTAATCGGGATCGGAACCCCGAACAAACAAATTAAGGTTGGATTTGCATTTCTACCGACAAAGTTAAGGGCTGATTAGCATGGTACAACATGGCAGGGGTGCGCTACTTCAAAGTTAAACAGAGCGGGGAAACCTTAGGTGGATATCCGAAATACTACGCATATTATGTGAGGTGACATGCAAAACTATCATGTCACGACATGATGCGAGATGCAATAGATGAATGGAGGGCATAATCATGTTCCTCATGTTTTTCGGATCAGAATGGACATAAAGTTTGTTTGATTTGGATTTGTAAAAGTGCAATTATGAAATAATTAGAAAACCATCTGATTGTAACTTTCTGAAAACTGAATTTGAATTTGGTGCGGGCTAAGCCTGTGTGGGTTGCCCGATCTCACGAATTGACCGGGTGAGTGTGATTGCGGAGGGGGATTCGCGGGGAAGTGGATGAACGCGAAGAACACGATACAAACACACGCACACACACAATCGGTTATCCTCGTTGGCCCGATACACCAACTCGATAGAGGTTGCGAGAAAAGACCTTCCGGTAGAAGTCCCGCAAAGAGATCGACAAATCGAAGCACGCGAGATCTAGAAGGGTGAAAAGACCGGAAGGTTGATAGAAGTGCAAGCAAAAGACCAAAAGGTAGAAGTGCAAGCAAAAGATCAAACAAACGGTAGAAGTCGCCAAAGAGATCTTCATGAGTCGATAAGGAGCCGGGTGATACAATAGGAATTAACCTAAGGTGGGGGTTACCCAAATCCACAAAGGGATAGTAGAGGCATAAGCCAATTCATCTAAACATCATCTCTCCCTCATGAAGGTGGGGGTGGAGGTCTATTTATAGGGAACCACTAAGGAGGGGTAGTTTGGGGAAACTAAGATACAAGCACAGCCATACATGTGGCAACTTAGGGTTAGGTTTGGTAGTGGTCACGACCACGACGGCAGTGCCGGCGTTGGGAGGGCGGCAGTGCCGGCCCTGGCGGCAGTGCCGGCCTGTGTAGGGCGGCAGTGCCGGCCCTGGAGCTTCCAGCTCCTCTTCCTCCTTCTCTTCCAAGCTTCCGTGACATCGGCCTTGCGTCCTCGGGTCTCCGTGCCATCCTTCCTTCTCCCCGTACTTGTCGTCGAGTTCCTATCATCAAGATATGACGGGGTATGAAGTAGTATATCGTTCCAAGTAGGCGATTCGAGGCACGCGTAAAGGAGAAGATTCACCTTAGCGTGCCGTCTTGTCGATGAAGCATATGATGTGGCGAAGACCGAAGGTCGGGCTACATCATCTCCCCCCACTTGAAAAAGAGTCGTCCTCGACGATAAATCTTCATGAATGTGTAGAGGAGGTAGATGACACCAACGCTTGAATGTCGCTTCACTTGTCAAGGGCCCTATCAATAGCACAAGAAAAGCCAAACAACACTCAAAGCATAGCCAATGTTCCACGGGTTTAGCAAGAGAGCGCAAGTAGAAGGAGGTCACCTTTGCATAATGTCGGTGTGCTCTCATCGATAGATCTTGGGTCGTCGAAGTATGTGGGCGGAACCACTCATTGACGCTCATCCACAAGTCACATGTACCTTCACACAATAAAGACCAAGCAAAGTATGTTTGTGTGTGATATTGGAGCACATCATCGATGACATGTCCTTTCATGTTCACAACACCGTTAGCACAACACAAATTTATCAAGAATGATGCATGTGCAAGGTCAATGTGTAAGAACTCCGTATGAACATCTTCCAAATGCGGGAACACAAAAACTCCAAGATGTGAGACGACTATGATGTCCATCTCATGTAGAAACTCATGTGCATTGTTGCACTCAAGGCATCGGAAAGAGAAATTGTTCAACATCCTTGACGCAACAAGAGGAGAATTTGGCGAAAACACATAAGTGGAAGTGTCCAAAATAGCATCAACATGTGTGCACACAAACCATTGGAAAGAGAAATTGGTCCTCATATTTGGTGCAACACACAACATATCATCCAAAAAGTTCACCAAGTAGAAATTTGCACAACCGTGCGTGCCAACAAACCAAAAGAAAGAGCAATCGGTCAACTTGTTTGAGGCAACACCAACGGTAAGAATCACATCATCATGCTTGCAAAAGAACCATAAGAAAGAGAAATTGTTCGGCATGTTCAATGCAAAGCATGGGAAAGGTATTAGAGCCGGGTTCGATCTTGAACTTACGTGTATTATGCTCTCTAGAGCTCTCTTTGTCAACTCGTGCTCAATCGAGGTTGACATTGGCATTCTTGTACCTACACACACAATAGGCAAACCAAAGAACGTGTGTGCATGGTATATGAACACATCATCCATCATGATGGTCCATCTCTTTTGCACATCACCATTAGCGTTGAGCAAAGCATCATAATAGATATGGTGAATATGCGGAGTAAACATGTGAACATGCTCAACATGGATATATGCAAAGTCTCCAAAATTTGAGAGAGCTATGGGGGCAATCTCATTTACAAGCATAGTAACATTATGGCAAACCAAGCATTGAAAAGAGCAAGTGTTCAACATTTTGGTTGCATTAATGGGAGAGTATTGCAAGCATTTCACACAAAACATGTTCAACATTGTATCATTGTTGTCGACAAACCTAAGGAAAGAGCAATTGTTCGGCAAGGTTGTCACAACACGAGCATCATCATCATCATCATTGCAAGCAACACATAGGAAAGAGCAATTGTTCGACATATTGCAAGCAAGAGGAAGTAACTCGAAAGACTCATAGCATGGCATGGAAATATTATCATAAGCAACTAATTCCACATGATCAACCATAGTGGTATCACAAGTATCACAAGGGAATGTGAAAGAAGCATATGACATAGCAATAGGATCATCCAACTCATGCAAGCACTCATCAAGCATCATGTCCACTAGTGGGATCATGGCATCATCAACACCCATATAGGTACCTTTGTAGTCCGACTCATTTGAGGTAGGTGTTGTGGAAGTGGTAGGCTCCATGTGGCCTCCATGTTCATCTTCAATCAAGCATGGTGTGATAGCATCATCTTCATGCACCATGTACATCTTCTCCATGATCGGGAACTCGTCATCCATGGGACCTAATGAGACACAAGGAAACACACTAGAGGTAGAGGGTAAGTTGTTAGAATTCGAAATGGCCTCATATGACCTATCAACTACCACTCTCATCTCACTTGGTGTATCACTCATATCCTCAATGTGGAGGCACTCAAGCTCATGTATAGTGGATTCACTCATCTCACATATAGTGGAGTCGCTCATCTCACATATAGTGGAGTCGCTCATCTCACATATAGTGGAATCGCTCATCTCACATATAGTGGAGTCGCTCATCTCACATATAGTGGAGTCGCTCATCTCACATATAGTGGAGTCCATCATCTCCATGGCAATGACGTCGTCGATGTCCGAGCAACCTAGCAAAGAGGAAGACAACACAAGAGGAGTAGAGGTTAATGTGTTAGAAATCAAAGCGTCCTCACTCAACTCATGTGGTGTGGCACTCTTGCTCTCAAGGTGTTTGAAGTAGGATTTGCACTCGGCTTTATCTTGGATGGTCATATTTGCTTCAAGAGCTTCTAGCTCGGCAAAGTAGGCTCTCATCTCGGCCTTTTCTTGTGGGGTCATATTGGGTAGCTCTCACTAGGAAGGGTGTGTATGTATGTGGTGGAAGGAAAACTACCAAAAGGTCAAAACTAGCAAACCAAAATCGAGAAAATGGTTCAAGTTAGAGAATAACCGATATGTACTCACACACACACTCAAAGCACACGCAAAAGGCTAAGAACTCTATATGGTGGTAGGTGAGGAAGTGGATAGCAAACGAAAAGAACCAAAGAAAATGTCTATTGTCAAATGTGGGTAAGATCCAAAGTCAAATGTCAAAAGTGGTGATCTATGTCAAGGAAACACGAAAACACACACAAGGAAGAACAATGGGGTTAGCGCGACCAAGGAAGTGAGCAAGTAACAAGATGGTCCTAACGAAGACTATAATCTCGGTGTCACGCCAACACAAGAGAGACCGTAACTTGGTTGCATATGAGGGAAGCAACTAGATTTGCACAAATGCCACTCTTCTCTTATCTCTCTTAGTGCGTACAAGCTTTGCACTCCTTTGTATCGGTGGACACACACTCTTTTTGTATTTCCTTTTCCCTTTTCTCTTTTTTTTTCTATGCTTAGAAGCTTTTTTTTTTATCTATGTCACACCTTTTCATCTTTTGTGTATTTTTCTCACCGAGCTTGCTTCGGAGCTTTGCTCAACACAACGCACACACACCCTCTCACGGTCGTGACACTTGTGCAATGCTTCGCAACACTCGGAAAGCCACTCTCAATGGGATAGGTACGCAAAGGAAGAAAGGTTGGATACAAGGTGGGGCAAGTTATACCTATTGAAGTTAGGCGGTGTCAAGCACACGAACTTGCGATGGCGAAGTGGTGGTGTCGATGACGATGGCGAAGTTGCGCCGGAATCCGGGGTGCCAACGGTGTCGTCGCGGTGTTGATGTAGGCGCGGAAGCGAAATAGACAACCGATGCACTCCAAATCGGAAACCGAGCAAAATAAGTCAATGCCCGAAAAGTTGGGTCAAAACGAGCGGTCAAAAGTTGGGCTCCAAAAATCGTCAAAAATTAGAGATGAGCTATGTGGAGTATTCGGGGAATGATGTGAAAATTTGGAGTCAAACGGGCGCCGGAAAGTTGTCAAAATTTGGAGCAAAAAGTTGGGTCGAATTAGGCGAGATTTGCACGAGCACGTGTATATGGGCGGCGGTGCCGCTGTGGTATGGCCGGCGGTGCCGGGGGTGGGGTCGGCGGCAGTGCCGCTTGAATTCGGCCGGCGGTGCCGCTTAGCTCTGAAACTTGGACGAAGGGAAGATGGGAAATCGAGGCTGGAATCTCGCGGCCGTGCTGCGCGGGAATTGAGCGGTTTGGTGCAGCTTGATGCGGCCGGGGAAACGCGTGCGTGGTCCGGGTGCGGCCGAGCTGCTTGGGCGAGCCGAGGCGGCCGCGGGCGAGCGGAGGCCTAGGCTGCCGCGGCTTGGCGAGCGCTGCGCGGGCCGGAGCCGGCGAGGGCCGGCGTGGTGGGTTGGAGGCGGGGCGCGGGGCGATTGGCGTGGCCGGCGGCCGATGCTGCGTCGCGGCCGAGCGGGGCGCGCGCGCGGGGAGTTTGGTGCGGGCGTGCGGCGCAGGATGGGCCGGGGAGCGGCGGGCCTTGGCCTCGGAGCTTGGAGGTTGGCGAGCGGCCGGGCGTGGTCGCGACGGAAACGGGGTAAGGGAGGCGCGCGGCAGGGGAGGCGGGGTCGACTTGCTGCGGAGGCGCGGCGCCGTGGTGGTTTGGCCGATGATTGGTGGAAGTGGGGCGCAGGTGTGGCAGGCGGGAGGTTGAAGATGATGGGGGCCGGCAGTGCCGCCAGGAATAGGCCGGCAGTGCCGGTGAGCACGAACCCGATGAACGGCTCGACGAACCGGCGGAAATTGGCTCAGAAAATCTTCGATTCACGGAGATATACAAGGAATTTGACGGTGAAAATTGGAGGGGACGTAGATCAACACAAGAGACAACAGATCTGTGGATCAAAACCACAAAAAACTCAACAAATTCAGAGATCCAAATCCGAGCTATTTTTTAGGGCAAAATTTTTTTGGGGAATTTTTTGGGCGAAATTGGTGAAATTGGAGGGTCAAATTCGTGGCAACCTTTGCTCTGATACCATATGATGCGGGCTAAGCCCGTGTGGGTTGCCCGATCTCACGAATTGACCCGGGTGAGTGTGATTGCGGAGGGAGATTCGCGGGGAAGTGGATGAACGCGAAGAACACGATACAAACACACGCACACACACAATCGGTTATCCTCGTTGGCCCGATACACCAACTCGATAGAAGTTGCGAGAAAAGACCTTCCGGTAGAAGTCCCGCAAAGAGATCGACAAATCGAAGCACGCGAGATCTAGAAGGGTGAAAAGACCGAAAGGTTGATAGAAGTGCAAGCAAAAGACCAAAAGGTAGAAGTGCAAGCAAAAGATCAAACAAACGGTAGAAGTCACCAAAGAGATCTTCACGAGTCGATAAGGAGCCGGGTGATACAATAGGAATTAACCTAAGGTGGGGGTTACCCAAATCCACAAAGGGATAATAGAGGCATAAGCCAATTCATCTAAACATCATCTCTCCCTCATGAAGGTGGGGGTGGAGGTCTATTTATAGGGAACCACTAAGGAGGGGTAGTTTGGGGAAACTAAGATACAAGCACAGCCATACATGTGGCAACTTAGGGTTAGGTTTGGTAGTGGTCACGACCACGACGGCAGTGCCGGCGTTGGGAGGGCGGCAGTGCCGGCCCTGGCGGCAGTGCCGGCTCTGTGTAGGGCGGCAGTGCCGGCCCTGGAGCTTCCAGCCTCCTCTTCCTCCTTCTCTTCCAAGCTTCCGTGACATCGGCCTTGCGTCCTCGGGTCTCCGTGCCATCCTTCCTTCTCCCCGTACTTGTCGTCGAGTTCCTATCATCAAGATATGACGGGGTATGAAGTAGTATATCGTTCCAAGTAGGCGATTCGAGGCACGTGTAAAGGAGAAGATTCACCTTAGCGTGCCGTCTTGTCGATGAAGCATATGATGTGGCGAAGACGGAAGGTCGGGCTACATCAGAATTTGAGCGGGAAACGGTTTACACCGTGCTGGAAGTTAGCCAAAGTCAAAGACGGGTGGGGCTCCACGCCATGTCAGCTCTGCATATTATGTGTGGTGAAATGCAAAACTATCACGTCACGATATGATGTGAGATGCAAACAGATGAATGGATGGCGTAATTATGTTCCTCCTGTTTTTCTGATCAGAATGGACATAAAATTTGTTTGATTTGGATTTGTAAAAGTGCAATTATGAAACAATTAGAAAACCATCTGATTGTAACTTTCTGAAAACTGAATTTGGATTTGAGCGGGAAACGGTTTACACCGTACTAGAAGCTATCCAGAGTCAAAGACAGGTGGGGCTCCACGCCACGTCAGCTCCAGCGTGGATGGATGCAAAAAGGGGTTTTATCTGCTCCAGGGGATTTGGACTTGGGGCTGCACAGGGTGAGACAAGGGGCGGAACCAGTGTTCTGCGGATACAAATTTGTTATCAAGAAGACTGCATGCAAGGTAAAGCTAGCACACAGCGTTAACTGAATTTTGATAGACGGAAACTGAACACAGACACTACAAACTGAAGAACGTGACAGCGATTTCCTGTAGACAACGAAAATGCACAGATTTTAAAGTTGTGGCTGCGACGAATCTGGACACCGTTTTGGGCGAAACAAAAGAGGTTGAGTATCTACACAGTGGTGCACTTCGAAGGATGCCAATGGATCGTGCTGAAGTGGTCGGGGACGTCGGTGAGCTTCGCCGGAAAAACAGAACGCGACACGGTAAGAAACTGTTTGCTGGAGCCATCTTTGGACGACGATGGCGTCGTCGATGTTGCACCGTTTGGGATGATTCAAAGACCACTAGAAATAGGGTGATGTTGTGAATCTAAGGAAACAAGAAACGCATGTCCGGGATGGCTCGTGCCAGCGAGGATCTGCGTCAGAAGTAGCCACCGTGAAACAGACGAAAATAGCATCCTTTTCTGTTTCTCGATTTCGTTTGATCTCTCTCTCATGCGTTGATGCAGCGATGTTGAGGCATGCATGGGAGAGAAGAGGTTGTGGTGCTCACCCTGGTGTGCTCTGTGACGAGAAGTAGGGGCGGAGGAGGTCGCCGGCGTTGTGGAAGGAGAAGTGGCCGGGGCAGATGTTGAAGAAGGCTCGGGTAGCTTTTCGGCCTTGGCATCCTTTGAAGACGTCCAGGATGGAGAGGAGAGGACGGTGGCTCGATTCCACCACTCAGGTGAGCTCGAGGTGGCTCATGGCGGCGACGGTGAGGGGTAGACGGTGGCGGCTGTGTTCGGTGGGGTTTTGGGAAGGAAACAGAGAGGGTGGTGGCGGCTTGGAGAGGAGGGAGAAACAGCTAGGGTTGGTGGGGGAGCTGCGGGCTTATAAGAGGGGAGAGGGAGCAAGCGAGAGGCCGAAGGATACGGGGTAGCCGGGACGTGGCGTCCTGGAGGTAACCATTACCAGATACAGGAGGTTTCTCTCCGACGTGTAAAGAAAGAAGAGAAGGGCTTCGGTGGCGTACTGTTTCGGTCATGATGGGATGAGCCAGCAGGTGGGCTGCCAAGGTGAGGAGAGAGGGAGCCTGGATAGATAGGGATAGGGTTTATTTTATTTTGAAAATATTTTTCCTCTTTGATTTTAAAACTAGTTTTGAAAGCAACTTTATAAACCACACCAGAACAAGTGCAGCTTTACTTGAAATTTGAAAAACATTTGAGATAGTTTCATATGTTAGATAGTTTTGGTGTTAGGGTTTTGTTTAAAAGAATAGACAAGAGGAGGTTATATATATAAACCATATGAGAGGGGGAACTCAAAATAGTTTTCATTTAAAAATAACTTTTATTGATAAAATCTTGTGGATGATATGATGCATATGCCATGATGATGCATAAAAAGAAAAAGAACAGAGCAATCTATTAGGGGTCCTACCCTGGGCCGTTACAATCGACACCACTAACAAGGGATCGCGCCCCGAGATCCCATGCCATGGTACGGGGAAGAGAGGTGAACTAGCGGATCTTCTGGCGACGTGTCGATCTTCTGGCGACGTGTCGATCTTCTCGACACCACTAACAAGAATTGTTGCTCCATGCTGATCGTGTCGACATCACTAACAAGGAGTTGTTGTTCCGATGTCGATGATGCGCTTTCGTCGAGACCTCCGAAGATCGGACCTAATAGGTGAGGGGCAAAGATCATCCAACCCATGTCGAAACCTAAGACTCCGATAACTCGGATAAGAGAGAAGACTCAAAACTCGCATAGATAAGAGGAGAAAGAATATAGGTAACGAGAAAAATCAGAACTAATCAGAACTATCCAACGAATTTTAGAAAATAGTTTGGACTCTCTAAACTCAACGACCGTTGGCAAGGTTATCCTACAGGCGACTGGATCATGGGGTATCGTTAACCTGAGCTCTGATACCAACTTGTGATGCCCCGTAACCGGTACCATGAGGATCCTAGCGAATCCGCCGAAATCCGCACGATATAGATTCTGAGACGCCCTCCGACACGACGTGCGCGACGGATCACAGACGTGATGCCGGAGGAATTAACACGAGCGGTAGCATTACAACAGGATTACAATACAGCCCACAAGAAACGAGATATATTACAACAATGACTCCAACGAGTCAAGATAAAAGTATACAACATAAGATCCAAAATCATACAAAAGATCGAACACATCCGAGTACGGACAAGATACAAATTGGACTAAGAGTCCTGAAGATAACCAATGGCGTCCATAACCCTGCCTGGGCCAAGCCGGAAGGGTAACCTTGCTAGTGTCGTCTTCATCGAACATATCTTCATACCTGCCCGGTTATGTCCCAAAGAAGCAACAATAAGTACGGGTTCGTACTTAGCAAGACTTCAAGATGTATAAGCATTCGTCAACCAGTCGTCCTTTGTACTTGAGGCACGCAGGGGACTTAGAGGACGCAAGAGGAACGTCATAGGCAATATGGTGGGGTTAAGCGGCAGCGCGCAAGCACTAAAAACCTGTAGAGACACTCCACAACAGTCGTCTATCAGAGAAGGTGAGAGAGCGCATAAAGTAACAATTATGTACTCTGCAATCATAAGGCATTCACACTGTTGTCAAGTTTTAACCAGTTATTATTTAAGTTGTTTTATCTTAATATGCAAGTTATTAGTATTGAAACAACATGTGGAAGTTGTCTATGGTCGAGTCATGCAGCTCCAAGTCGTCCATAATCGCGGACACGGCTTATCGATAAGATGTAACCCTGTAGGGGTGCCCAAATGTGCCCACACGCACGATCAACCCACTTGTGACAGGTGGGTATCACGACTCGCACTCTCCTTCACGACAACAATGTCCAGGAAGCTACCTAACTAAGTTGAACCCGTATCGAAGTCCGACCGTATCTCCGAAGCGGTCCTAGCTATTTGCAACAGCGTACTAGGTGGTTTAACACACACTGGGGCGGTAAAGCACTTCGCAGCGGCTCGGCGACCTATACGTGCATACCAGAAAATAAGGGTACAAGGCATCCAGGGGCTTCCCAAAGACAAAGAAGTAACAGGCTGGCATGCACGCAACAATAAATTGTAAAACATTAGGAACTATTTGTGGCCACTGGACAAAGCTATAGATTCCGCAGTGGTCGAGGGGAGACCCAATAAACATACCCACGTGTGGTTAGAGCTAAGTCTCGGAACAGATAACAAGAACTCGGGGTCCTAAGATATTTAGGGAACACAAGTGAGCCATCACAAAACAATCAGTCGACCCACCGATTCCTCCGCTAACAACTATGAACAAGTATATCCATAAACCGTGTGTCATGATTCCTGAACAGATAACCCGATAAGATAACAATAATGGTAACACGATATAAACAGCACTAGCATGCACTACGACTTGCGTGGCAGACCCGCAACCAAACAATAGCTGTAGGTTGTTGGTGGAGGCAATATAGGCTGCTTGAGGTAACAAGTGGATAGGACATGTGACAAGAACGCAACTCAAGGCTAGCATAAGAGAGAAGACAAAATAAAATAGGTGAGCGACTCCTGCAGAGACATGAGTTTAGGAAATGCTTGCCTGTTAAAGCTTGCGAGGAACATCCGGCGGTCTTGTCGTATCTCACAACACCACTTCGCGATCCTATTCGGAAGAAGCAAATGTGGGACTATATAAAGCCACCAGGGGTACCTCCTTGAGGACATATTCTCTCCCACCTGATCTCTCATTAGACAATCTCTCCCTCCGCCTCCGACGCCTACCACAAAGCAAGTCGCCTAACGCTGGCGACAGTATGATCATAGTGATTTATAGCAGGACGTAGCGATCCTCCACCGAGGGTACGTTAACCTAGGTACATCGTGAGCCAAACTCGTTTCCGGAATCTCCTACGCCGCCTTGCTCCATACCTCTCATGTTCTACCCCGTAGCGATCCTCCACCGATGCGACACTGTCATCCGGCCCTCTTCTGGACAAACTACCCCCTGAGGAAGGACATCATATTTTGCACATTTCTCTACTACTTCTAATTCCACCGCTTCTTATTTTTCTAATCCGTTAAATCGTTAATTAGATGACCAACTGATGGAAGCTGCGATAGATTAGACCAACAAGAGGTGAATTGTGCAAAAGATATGTCCAACTATTGTTTTATGCAAAAGAGTGATATGGAAATCTGGTGGAATCTTGAATTTCCTTTGCAGTGGTAGGCATGCTTCACTTATAACTGGAGTACCTTGCGGACCTGGTGCATTTTGTTTGTACCGATCAGCTATTTTTTCTTACCCCGAAGAAAGGTAATAGCCTTTTCAGTGAGATGTCTTTTCAATGCTACGGAGTTGTCTATTCACTGCTTGCTTTGTCTGCTCAAACGTATCTCTTCTTATCAGTCTCGTAGGAGAGACTCCCCTCCCCCCTTCTCCACGCGTCTGTCAAATATTCTGCCTCCTATTAAAAAGGACATTGCCACCGCTTAAGGGCCCCGCGCCTCGGAGCCGCAACAGAGGAGTGCCCTCCCGCTGCCTAGGCCTTTTCCCCGAGGCGATCCAGCGGGAATTGATGCTTCTCCATCGGAGTGTAGGACGAATAACAAAAGAAGATTCGGTAGATAACAAATGTAGCAATACCGATTGATGAGATCTGAGATCTAGGGTTTGGCCCAATCTCGCGATTTGACCCAAGGATCGAGGGGAAAAGGTGGGAGAGCGCGAGGAACACGAAGAACACGAAGAACACGGTACTCACGCACGCACACCAACCCGATACACCCGATACTTACCCCCGTGGCTCGATGGACCACGCCAATAGAATCACCTAGGAAGAGGCACGCGGCAGAATTCCCGATGAGAGATTGGTGTTGGAGAAAAGAGATTGGTGAGGGAGAGAGAGTGACTTGCACTAGAATCTCACTCAACAATATCCAAATCAACAACAAGGATGGCCTTGATTACAGAGGGATGCTTGTCCAAGATGGATGCTGACCCTAGGGAGACTAAGCTCAAAGTTGGTTTAAGCTCAAAATTATGTCTAAGGGGTAAGGGAGGGGTCCAGGTCCCTTATATAGGCATACATGGCCAGCAAGGCGAAAAGGTACATAACTTAGGCAGTTTGGTGGGGTCTTCTCGTCAGATCCGGTCCTGGGGCCGGTCAGACCGGGCCAGTGACCGGGCGGTCCGGTCATGGGTCCGGTCGACCGGTCGCCAACCGGAAACTTCGCAGATTTCCGTCCGGTTGGTTTCCGGTACGAGCTCCAGGGAAATCCGGTTGGCGGCCGGTTGACCGGGTCTGGGACCGGGCGGCCCGGTTGTGGGTCCGGTCGACCGGGTCCTGGACCGGCCAGCGTCTTCTCTTCCTTCGAGCGCTTCGAGTGACGTCGGGTCCAGCTCCGTGTGCATCTTCATGACTTGAGGCTCCTCTCCTTCCCTTGACCATGGCTTGTCCTCCTCTCCGGTGTCTTGATGCGCCTTGTACCTAATGACACATAGCACATCGGCATGAGGTAGCATTCCATCCAAAGGGGTACCAAGATCAAGGGTGGTGAGGAGCGAGTTCACCTTATCGTGTAGCGCTTTAACTCGAGCCCGAGTCATCGGTCCACTTGGGGGACTAGTTGGTCTTGATGTAGTGTCGTCGGTGAGCGGGGCTACATCACCGAAATTCTATGGTCCAACAAGCGAAGCTGCTATTTACTAGTCAACACTAGTAAACTGCACCTGCTTTGCACGGTAATTATTATTATTTTGTGGGATAATTCTTACCTTATCATGGCATAATAATAAGGGTTAAGTGTAATTTTGGTCCCTCGTGTCTTGCAGAAGTCTAACTTTTGTCCCACAACTTTGTTTTGATCTAAACATGCCCTCAAACTCTTAATTAATTTCAATTTTGGTCCCTGAAAGTGATTTAATGATGGTTTACCAGTTTTTGACTCTCTTCTTTTGCCACCGTGGACAGATTTGTATAGGTTTAGTCCACGTAGGACCATCTCATCTCGATATCATTAATGCATTTAGCATTACGAATGTTCGCTGGCGATCGTGATCATTATCCTTATGGTGTGTAGTAACCCTTACTCTTCTCCAACACCTAGCGGCGACACCTCACACTATGAGGGTTAATAAACCGGGCGGAAAAGGCAGAAGTAGAAGACATGAGAGGGCTTTTGCGTCGGGAGGAAAGGCAGAAGCGGCTGAAGTGGCGAGGACGGTTGCACCGAGCAAGAAAGACCGAGACGATGCACATGTGTATTAGGGCAATGAGATTTCTTCTATTTGTGGACTGAGGAGAAATGATCCCACTTAGATTAAAACTGGCCAATTTTATCCACGATGGAAAAAGAGAGTCAAAAACCAGTCAACCATCTTAAAACCGTTGGTAAGGACCAAATTAGACTTAATTAAGAGTTTAAGGTCAAATTTATAGTAAACAGAGTTAAGGGACTAAAATTAGCCTTTTGCAAGATTTTAGGGGCCAAAAGAGCACTTAACCATAATAATAATATCTCGTATTACTTGAAAGCTGGATATAACACTTGTTTCGACTTTGAAATAATTAATTATTGGATACTTAGAAGTAACAACAACTCTAGATATAATACTTGTTTCGCATGACTGACAACTTTGCAATTTTCTTGTACTATTTACATTAGTAACTCTAGATATAATACTTGTTTTACATGACTGACACCTTTTCATTCGTTGATTATTGTCTCTAATTCCTAAAAGTTGCATTAAACTACAATACAGTAGTGCATGAAATGACTAGATTGCCTAGTTTCATAATCTATACTTTTTATAAAGAAAAATATTACTAACTACAATCAATATTAGTCTATCTTCACATGCAGATCATCCACATCATCTATTCCATTAGCCTATCAAATATCCATGTTATCCCCACTAACATTTATTGTTGACATATATTTACATGCAAGCTATTCATGTTACCAATTTTGTCCATCCAATCATCCACATCACCACTTTATAGCCATAAAAATATACAACAACTTGCTTTATATAATATATTTTCCTAGAAAATTCCTCCCGCAGCGCGTGGGGTATGTTTCTAGTATCTAAAAACATTTCCTCACATCTTAATGACTAATGCCTTTTACCGTCTCTAGAATACTCATTCCATAGGAAAAAAAATGATTTGCCGGAGCGGATTATTTGCTCATCACATGATAAAACAATGTCTTCCTCGTCAAGAATATATGGCACAGGAAATGCTTTCAATCACACGATGAAACAATGTGCTCTGGTTTTTTTATTAAAAAACGTCCTTTCTTGTGCATTGAAAGGTACACATACTACATGGACACATAAATTTTGTTTTGATGGTATAACCTTAAGTTATTAACTGTACGTACTGAATAGCACTATTGAAATTCTATGATCATTTACTAGTGAACATTGTCAAGCTTCTTGCACTAGCCAAAGCAACCAAAAGTCCGAACTAATGGAAAGAGCTAGGCAGTCCACTTATACATCTCAACACCCCTCCTCACGTGTAACCGAAAGAAGAGAAGAGGAGGTCAACACGTGGAAAGCAGAATAGCACACGTATGAATAATCATATACGCGGGCGGACATAGGGGTGGGCAAATATTGCAGAAGCCAAGAATCGAACTCGAGACCCTGGGCTATGATACCATGTCAAGCTTCTTGCACTAGCCAACGCAACCAAAAGTCCGAACTTATCGAAAGGGCTAGGCAACCACTAATACATCTCAACAAACATTATTCACGGATTCAAGACATTTATAGGGGTCTTCACAAAAATATCTCTGCCATGTGTCAGCATTAGAGTGATGAATTTGGGAATAGTGTTGCACCGTGTGGAAAGTGTTGGGACGAGTTAACCACATTTTGCAACTAGTGGGACTAATTTGAACGTAGTGAACAACTATTGGGACTGTGGGTGCTCTAAACAAATCTAGTACAATCTTTGTACTCCCTCCGGTCTCTTTTATTAGTTTACTCGGGATATAGTATAACTTTGTACTAAATTTGAGTCAATTAAAAAGGACGGGAGGGAGTATTATGTAAACTTAGTGAAAATCCATCAAATGTAGTTTGACCTAAGATAAAAAAAAACCAAAATTTGATTGTTGTGTTCTTTAGACTTAGATCATTCATGAATATTCGTGACCCACTACGGGGTCTAGCTAGCTTAGGTAAAGAAAATTAGATTAGGAAAATAGAGACCGGGGCACGAAATCTACAGACAATGCTGCCCTGTATTTTTTGACATAAGTCGGATGGCCGCATTTACTACCACCAGTGTCCTCTCTCTCTCCCCTCCTCTCTCTCTCGCTCCTCTAAGAATCGCGTGTGGGTACGTGTGTGCTGTTCAGAGAGGGGCACACTGCATCAAAGCAATTTATTGGGCCACCGCGAATCTGCCCTGCACAATGGACCGTTAGATTGCTCTATCCAACGGTGTAGATGTAGCGAAGTTGTCATATATTTTAAGGCACTAATGTGTGCCACTTATGATACTAATGTATGTGCTATGCACGTGATAGCCGATGCCAAGGTGAATATAAGATCATCTATATTACGATTGAAAAATATGTACTTCCTCCATTGACAAAAGAGTGTACCTGCGGGATTTCCAAGATAAATTATTACGATTTTGATTTCCGTGAGATGAGAAATAAATATTTTTTACTACTATAAATATGCATGGGAAAATTTGCTACAGGACATCATTATTTTCTGGCGTTTGCTGAAACACACCACTCGATTATGTATTTGCAAGGTACCATTACAATTATGTGGCACATTTGCAGAACACACCACCCGGCTAAAAAAATGGAAGTTTCTGCACTTTTCGCTGGGATGACTAGTTTTGAAGGGCATAGTGAGAAAGTTTCTGTTTTTAGTCAGGTGGTATATATGTTCTATCAATTAACTAAATAGATTAAGGCTGTTGCAATCCCTGGTCTCTCAGCGATTGGACGGTGCGCGCGTCGTGTGGGCCAGCGTCTGTGTGGGCTACCTCGGGGGCTCCTTATCCTTTCCGTCGGTGCCTGGTGGTGTTTTTTCCATGGCTGCCGTCGGTGCCGATTCCCAGCAGCGGCCCGAGGCTGCACGCCCCGGAGAGCCAGCGACTCGAGTTGCCTCCCAAGTGCCGTCGATGTATCTGCCCGTTAAGCGCCACCGCCAACGCATCTGCCCACCGAGCGCCACTGCCGCCGACGCATCCTCTCAGCTCCAAATAAAAAGCTCCTTTTTTGTCCGAATGTGAGGAATCGACGGATCTGCGTGCGGCGGTGCTGAATCCGGTGGTTTTGTGAGCCCAGCCGTTCACCGACACTTACTACCCAGGTCGGCCCTTCGTCGAGCCTAGGAAGGAGGTGGACGACGCTCATGAGGTGCAAGCTGCAGGTATGTGTTGATATTGATGTTCCTGTATTTGCATGTTCAAAGATAATCATCCTATCCTATCTGCAGAATCCTGGTAACTAATACGGAAGTGAGGAGATGTATCCAGTATTTTTAAGTAACCTGCCACTAATCCATTGGCGTAGATAGAATATTTCAATGATGGTCACGCCAAGTTAGTTTGCATGATCATCACACTAATTGGTACTAATACAATATAGTCTGAAGAGGCTAAATTGAATTAGCTATCTAGCTATTCCATTTCTGTTCTTCCTTTCTATATATTTGTATATATTATTGTAGCAGTCAAGAGCCAAAGAACATGGATGTACATCTCAGCTACTTGAATCTGCATCGTTACGATGTGTTATGCAACATGCATCTCGCTGCTAGAGGTTGGGATTTCAGATACTTGTTTATGAGAGCTGAAACACCATTTTATTTTGTTCGCCAGTACATGAAAATAAAACATTGTTGCCTAGATGTCAGCTTGAGAATTTCATTATCTGAGAATACTTGAGGACAGTCAATCTATGATGATATTATCAGTATTCTGAATTTGCACAGAAACTCCGAGTAATCTGTAATGATTTAGATGTTACGATACTGAATTTTCACTTGACTGAAGACGCCAGTTTGTAAGCATCACACAAACTCTTCAGGCGAGCAGGTGAGTGTTTTGAATAAAACTGCTCTGGAACTAGCTACCTCTTCATAGTTTCACATGCTCTTGCAAATATCTTCTTATCTCTTCTCAGTTTGTTAGGTATAGAAATTAAACAACGGGGAAACCTGGAAGCCAGACCCAGCACATCTCTGTCTGAAACTTTGAACTGACTAAATAAGAAAATAAAAGATATGTACTGATGGTAACTATTTTACCTCTCCATGTTGAAGGCTAACGGCTTACTAAATTAAGCTTTTCATGGTGATATATTTTGAGCTCATACCACTCTCTGCTAAGTTCCAATTCCAGCTGTTGTCATTTGTGAGTAGTAACTTTGACCGTCCTCTTTTAACTTATCTTACTTTCTCACTGGAATATCCATTTGCTCTTTTAGCTATGACTGCCAATTGATAAGTTAACCAATTCACTGCTCTTTTAAATAAAAAATGTGAAGTATACAATTCTTATTTACAAGTTAACCCTTCCAAGCAGTATGGTTATATTCTTCCAAGAAAGTGTTATGCTAATTATTGTTTAGTTTTGGCCTGCAGTAAAAGAGAAACAAGGAGCATGATTACATCTTCAGTTTCATACTTAGATATTGAGGAGTCACATGATGTGGGATTTGTATGTTTGTATGATGGCCATTGCTATACTATGGTTCTCAAGGTATATACTTTTACTTGATCATGTTAGTAGGTTTTATGGTTCAAAATGATTGTTTCACTTTACTCAGTCCATGCATTCTTACCGTTGACATTCACATTCCATCCTGGCCTACCCTCTAGCCAACAGGTTGTCAACTTGTTCCACATTTGCCTGCCACCAAAGAGCCTGGACGGAGGATGCTATCGAGGAACTGTTGTGAAGTTGGTTCTGTGGTTGGCCCGTGGACACCATGACATCATGGGAACGAGGAATGGTTTGACTGAATCCAAGGACTTCCTCAAGCTGACCCCTAACCCTAAGGTTCATAGTTCTTCTATTTATCTATTTCTTCTGCGCCCTTTTTCTCTCATTTTCTGAATGACATCATCTCATGGCATTAGTAGCTCCTCCAATGATACTAACTGTTAAAAAAATGAAAACCATGTGATACTTATTTTGTAATATGGTAAGTAAAATTTTATTGCTGACGCAATGCATTCTTTATTTGAAAATTTATAATCTTATATTTATATGTATAAATTTAATTTAGTTAATTTTTTAGTGGTGTTTTTGTTTTATGAAAATAATATTTGTATTCACGCACATGTAGTGTGGCATCAGCTTCCCTATTATTTACACATGGATCATAACCCTATGTGAAAAGCAGTTTGCTACTAGATCCCAATGGTTAGTGTGTTGATGTGAAGTACTTCTCTGTTGACTGGCTAAATAATGCATCCATCTCTAGGCCTTCGGTGCCATGGAAAAGCAGTAACCCATTCAGGGCTTCAGCATTCTACTGATTGAGCCACATAGGAAGATCAAAACCTCCTGGTTAGTTATATAATCATATTTTGATTTTCTATAGTGCAACATTAATCGGATACACTATGATAGAAGCCGGAACATACAAGCAATCTACGCTTGTGTAAGATTGGCCCGTTATAGCTAAACAACAAAATAGTGTTCTCGCTTGGTCCAAATCAAAATTAGGGGCCCTATGTTGTATTCCTCTTGTGGCAGATATTGCTTATAGGGTTTTCCAAGAATATGAGTATGTATTTTATGTCAGTTTTTCTTTTTCTTTTTCTTTTTTGGGCCTTAAGAAAATATTGACATGTGATGTTGAATGAAATATTTGAAATGGTGAGTGAAACATGGGACATATTGATAAGGGGTTGCCCGATCTTCTCAGTAAGCGAAGGGTGTTGATGAACACGTGATGGTAGCAGCGGATGAAATCGATGATGATGAGGAGGATAACTTGTATGATGCGACGAAGTCTCTCGATTGATTCTTGATGCCAACGCAACAGCTCTCAACCCTGCAAGATATTCGCAACTCCACACACTTGCACACGTAGCCGCCGACCACGAAACGGTAGATTGCAATCTTCTAATCCCCAATAGAACAGCAGATCACACAAACTTTCAGTAGCATAAAACTCCAGATCGCAACGAATTGGAGAGTTGGGGAACAATAGTTTTTCTTAGCAAACAACTATGAACTAGTTATCTTAAACGTGGTCTCTAGCAGCTAGGGGGTCGTCCAAGGCACTTATATAGGCGTCCGGGACAAGTTCTGGTCGAAAATATACAAGTAAAACTGACCCAGAATAGATCTGGTCGAGACAGACTCGGACTAGGCCGGTCTGGAACCCGGTTGACCTGGTCTGTGGCCGGGCTGGCCGGTCTAGACCGGGCCAGGGACCGGGCGGCAACCGTAAGTGTCGCAGAAGTCCTTCCGGTTGGCCCCAGTACGACGCCCGGTTGGCGCCGGGGTGAATCCGGCGTGCCACCCGGTTGAACCGGGCCAGGGACCGGGTGCGCCGGTCTGGCGGCCGGTCTGACCGGGCGCTGGGCCGGCCTGGACGTCAACTTCTCCTCTCGCGCATGCCTCCCGCTCCTCCCTCGCGTGTCCATGAGATATCTTCATGTCCAGCTCCATGTCTAGCTTCACGTCCATCTTGACGTCCGTCTTCATGTCCAGTTACTCCTCTACTCCTCGTGCGATGCTCGTCTCCTCTTGATACCTGATGATACATAAGTAACAGGACTTAGGCAGTATAAAGTTCTCATCAATCAAAGTATCGTTTAGAAACAAGTTCACCTCTTGTTTAAGTAGCTTCGCACGAGCCCTTGTAATTGGTCCAATCCGAACTTCATTGGACTTGAGCTTCACAGCATGTTCGTCTTCATTTGTCAATGACGGATGTAGTGGTGTAGTAGGGATGTCCTCATCATCTCCCCTCCCCCCTTCAAAAGGCATCGACCTCGACGCTCCAAGGTCTTCTCCGTCATATGGTGTCAAATCAGCAACATTGAAAGAATTACTGACACCAAACTCATCAATTGGAAGATCTATCGAGTATGCATTATCGTCGATCTTGGCAAACACTTTGTAAGGACCAGCACCACGATGAAGCAACTTGGACCTCCTTAGCTTCGGGAACCTATCCTTGCGAAAATGTACCCAGACCATATCACCAGGCTTGAACAACATCTCCTTGCGCTTCTTGTTTATCCTTGTAGCATTGCTCTTTCCTTTCTTCTCTATCAACTCTTTAGTCTTCACATGGATCTTACGCACAAAATCTGCCCTCTTTGATGCCTCCATATTAACTCTCTCATGCATGGGCAAAGGGAACAAGTCAAGTGGAGTAATGGGTTTGAAACCATACACCACCTCAAAAGGACACAGCTCCGTGGTAGAGTGTACCGCCCTGTTGTAAGGAAATTCCACATGCGGCAAACACTCTTCCCACTCCTTCAGGTTCTTCTTGATCATGGACCTCAACAGTTGTGACAATGTTCTATTCACCACTTCAGTTTGACCATCTGATACGTCTCCGACGTATCGATAATTTCTTATGTTCCATGCCACATTATTGATGATATCTACATGTTTTATGCATACTTTATGTCATTATTATGCGTTTTCCGGAACTAACCTATTGACGAGATGCCGAAGGGCCAGTTCCTGTTTTCTGCTGTTTTTGGTTCCAGAAATCCTAGTAAGGAAATATTCTCGGAATCGGACGAAATCAAGGCCCAGCATCCTATTTTCCACGAACCTTCCAGAACACCCGAGAGTCGCCAGAGGGGGCCACTGGGCCCCCAGATGACAGGGCGGCGCGGCCTAGGGGGGGCGCGCCCCCCTAGTATGTCACCGCCTCGTCGCCCCTCCGACTCCGCCTCTTCGCCTATAAAAGGTCCCTGACCTAAAACCTCGAGAAAAAAAAGCCACGGTACGAGAAACCTTCCAGAGCCGCCGCCATCGCGAAGCCAAGATCTAGGGGACAGGAGTCTCTGTTCCGGCACGCCGCCGGGACGGGGAAGTGCCTCCGGAAGGCTTCTCCATCAACACCACCGCCATCTCCATCAACGCTACTGTCTCCCATGAGGAGGGAGTAGTTCTCCATCGAGGCTCGGGGCTGTACCGGTAGCTATGTGGTTAATCTCTCTCCTATGTGCTTCAATACAATAATCTCATGAGCTGCCTTACATTATTTAGATTCATATGATGATGCTTGTAATCTAGATGTCATTATGCTAGTCAAGTGGGTTTTACTTATGTGATCTCCGGAGACTCCTTGTCCCACGTGTGAAAAGGTGACAGTGTGTGCACCGTGTGGGTCTCTTAGGCTATATTTCACAGAATACTTATTCACTGTTATGAATGGCATAGTGAAGTGCTTATTTATATCTCTTTATGATTGCAATGTGTTTTGTATCACAATTTCTCTGTGTGCTACTCTAGTGATGTTATTAAAGTAGTTTATTCCTCCTGCACGGTGTAATGGTGACAGTGTGTGCATCGTGTAGTACTTGGCGTAGGCTATGATTGTGATCTCTTGTAGATTATGAAGTTAACTATTGCTATGGTAGTATTGATGTGATCTATTCCTCCTTTCGTAGCGTGAAGGTGACAGTGTGCATGCTATGTTAGTACTTGGTTTGGTTATGTTGATCTGTCATGCACTCTAAGGTTATTTAAACATGAACATCGAATATTGTGGATCTTGTTAACTCCGGCATTGAGGGTTCGTGTAATCCTACACGCTTAGTGGTGTTCATCATCCAACAAGAGAGTGTAGAGTCTAGCATCTATCTATTTATTCTCGTTATGTGATCAATGTTGGGAGTGTCCACTAGTGAAAGTATGATCCCTAGGCCTTGTTCCTAAATATCGCTATCGCTGCTTGTTTACTCGTTTTATCGCATCCGTACTTCCCGCAATATTACTACCATCAACCGCACGCCGACAAGCACTTTTCTCGGCGCCGTTACAACCGCTTATATTTATTCATACCACCCGTATTTCACTATCTCTTCGCCGAACTAGTGCACCTATTAGGTGTGTTGGGGACACAAGAGACTTCTTGCTTTGTGGTTGCAGTGGTTGCAAGAGAGGGATATCTTTGACCTCTTCCTCCCCGAGTTCGATAAACCTTGGGTGATCCACTTAAGGGAAACTTGCCGCCGTTCTACAAACCTCTCGCTCTTGGAGGCCCAACACCTGTCTACAAGAATAGAAGCACCCGTAGACATCAAGCACTTTTCTGGCGCCGTTGCCGGGGAGGAAAGGTAAACGGCACTCACACACCGGCAACCCCGGCAACTAAGCACTTTTCTGGCGCCGTTGCCGGGGAGGAAAGTTAAAAGGCTCTCATACTCCGGTCCCAGGTAAAGTACTTTTCTGGCGCCGTTGTGTGTGTGCTCGAAGCTATTTCCTTTAGATCCTGCAATTGCATCTTTTTGTTTCTTGTTTACACTAGTTTGGCATAATGGACAACAATGAGCTTCTTATTCTATTTTCTGATTTAAGACATGGATGGTTTGATGCGAAAATTAAAAAACCCATGGAACATATTAGTATGAACACTTTGAACACCATTGTTGCTAATGATATGGAAAATTCTAAGCTTGGGGAAGCTGGTTTTGATGAGCATGATCTTTTTAGTCCCCCAAGCATTGAGGAGAAAATTTACTTTGATGATGCTTTGCCTCCTATTTATGATGATTATAATGATAGTAGTCTTTTAGTACCGCCTGTTATGGAGGATAAATTTGATTATGATTACAATATGCCTCCTATATTTGATGATAATGATAGCTACTTTGTTGAATTTGCTCCCACTACAACTAATAAAATTGATTATGCCTATGTGGAGAGTAAATATTTTATGCATGAGACTCATGATAAGAATGCTTTATGTGATAGTTATATTGTTGAGTTTGCTCATGATGCTACTGAAAGTTATTATGAGAGAGGAAAATATGGTTGTAGAAATTTTCATGTTACTAAAATACCTCTCTTTTGCTGAAAATCTTGAAGCTGCACTTGTTTTATCTTTCTATGCTTGTTGCATTATGCTTCTTGAATTTGTTTATTTACAAGATTCCTTTGCATAGGAAGCATGTTAGGCTCAAATTTGTTTTGAATTTTCCTCTTGATGCTCTCTTTTGCTTCAACTACTATTTCTTGCGAGTGCATCATTAAAACTGGTGAGCCCATCTTAATGGCTATAAAGAAAGAACTTCTTGGGAGATAACCCATGTGTTTATTTTGCTACAGTACCTCTATTTTATATTTGTGTCTTGGAAGTTGTTACTACTGTAGCAACCTCTCCGTATCTTAGTTTTGTTGCATTGTTGTGCCAAGTAAAGTCTTTGATAGTAAGGTTCATACTAGATTTGGATTACTACGCAGAAACAGATTTCTTTGCTGTCACGAATTTTGACCTGCCTCTCTGTAGGTAGCTCAGAAAAATATGCCAATTTACGTGCGTGATCCTCGGATATGTACGCAACTTTCATTCAATTTGGGCATTTTCATTTGAGCAAGTCTGGTGCCTCAATAAAATCCATCTTTACGGACTGTTCTGTTTTGACAGATTCTGCCTTTTATTTCGCATTTCCTCTTTTGCTATGATGGATGAATTTCTTTGTTCCATTAATGTCCAGTAGCTTTATGCAATGTCCAGAAGTGTTAAGAATGATTGTGTCACCTCTGAACATGTTAATTTTTATTATGCACTAACCCTCTAATGAGTTTGTTTCGAGTTTGGTGTGGAGGAAGTTTTCAAGGGTCAAGAGAGGAGGATGATATACTATGATCAAGAAGAGTAAAAAGTCTAAGCTTGGGGATGCCCCCGTGGTTCATCCCTGCATATTTCAAGAAGACTCAAGCATCTAAGCTTGGGGATGCCCAAGGCATCCCCTTGTTTATCGACAACTTATCAGGTCACTTCTCTTGAAACTATATTTTTATTCGGTCACATCTTATGTACTTTACTTGGAGCGTCTGTGTGCTTTTATTTTCGTTTTGTTATTTTCATTCTCTGAATAAATACATGCTTGTTTGGGAGAGAGACACGCTCTCGTTGGTTCATATGAACACATGTGTTCTTAGCTTTTATTTTTCATGGCGAAGGTTGAAACTCGCTTCGTTAATTGTTATATGGTTGGAAACGGAAAATGCTACATGTAGTAATTGGTAGAATGTCTTGAATAATTTGATACTTGGCAATTGTTGTGCTCATGTTTAAGCTCTTGCATCATATACTTTGCACCTATTAATGAAGAAATACATAGAGCTTGCTAAAATTTGGTTTTAATAATTGGTCTCTCTAAGGTCTAGATAATTTCTAGTAAAGAGTTTGAACAACAAGGAAGACGGTGTAGAGTCTTATAATGTTTACAATATGTCTTTTATGTGAGTTTTGCTGCACCGGTTCATCCTTGTGTTTGTTTCAAATAACCTTGCTAGCCTAAACCTTGTATCGAGAGGGAATACTTCTCATGCATCCAAATCCTTGAGCCAACCACTATGCCATTTGTGTCCACCATACCTACCTACTACATGGTATTTCTCCGCCATTCCAAAGTAAATTGCTTGAGTGCTACCTTTAAAATTTCCATTCTTTACCTTTGCAATATATAGCTCATGGGACAAATAGCTTAAAAACTATTGTGGTATTGAATATGTACTTATGCACTTTATCTCTTATTAAGTTGCTTGTTGTGCGATAACCATGTTTTCTCGGGGACGCCATCAACTACTCTTTGTTGAATATCATGTGAGTTGCTATGCATGTCCGTCTTGTCCGAAGTAAGGGAGATCTACCACTTTAATGGTTAGAGCATGCATATTGTTAGAGAAGAACATTGGGCCGCTAACTAAAGCCATGAATCATGGTGGAAGTTTCAGTTTTGGACATATATCCTCAATCTCATATGAGAACACTAATTGTTGCTACATGCTTATGCATTAAATAGGAGTCCATTATCTGTTGTCTATGTTGTCCCGGTATGGATGTCTAAGTTGAGAATAATCAAAAGCGAGAAATCCAAAATGCGAGCTTTCTCCTTAGACCATTGTACAGGCGGCATGGAGGTACCCCTTTGTGACACTTGGTTAAAACATGTGTATTGCGATGATCCCGGTAGTCCAAGCTAATTAGGACAAGGTGCGGGCACTATTAGTATACTATGCATGAGGCTTGCAACTTGTAAGATATAATTTACATGATACATATGCTTTATTACTACCGTTGTCAAAATTGTTTCATGTTTTCAAAATAAAAGCTCTAGCACAAATATAGCAATCGATGCTTTCCTCTGCGAAGGACCTTTCTTTTACTTTTATGTTGAGTCAGTTCACCTATCTCTCTCCACCTCAAGAAGCAAACACTTGTGTGAACTGTGCATTGATTCCTACATACTTGCATATTGCACTTGTTATATTGCTTTGCATTGACAAACTATCATTGAGATATACATGTTACAAGTTGAAAGCAACCGCTGAAACTTAATCTTCCATTGTGTTGTTTCAATACCTTTACTATGAATTTATTGCTTTATGAGTTAACTCTTATGCAAGACTTATTGATGCTTGTCTTGAAAGTACTATTCATGAAAAGTCTTTGCTTTATGATTCAGCTTGTTTACTCATGTCCTTACCATTGTTTTGATCGCTGCATTCATTACATGTGTTTACAATAGTATGATCAAGGTTATGATGGCATGTCACTCCGTAAATTATCTTTGTTATCGTTTACCCGCTCGGGACGAGCGAGAACTAAGCTTGGGGATGCCGATACGTCTCCGACGTATCGATAATTTCTTATGTTCCATGCCACATTATTGATGATATCTACATGTTTTATGCATACTTTATGTCATTATTATGCGTTTTCCGGAACTAACCTATTGACGAGATGCCGAAGGGCCAGTTCTCGTTTTCTGCTGTTTTTGGTTCCGTAAATCCTAGTAAGGAAATATTCTCGGAATCGGACGAAATCAAGGCCCAGACATCCTATTTTTCCACGAAGCTTCCGGAACACCCGAGAGTCGCCGGAGGGGGGCACTGGGCCCCCAGATGACAGGGCGGCGCGGCCTAGGGGGGGGCGCCCCCCTAGTGTGTCACCGCCTCGTCGCCCCTCCGACTCCGCCTCTTCGCCTATAAAAAGGTCCCTGACCTAAAACCTCGAGAGAAAAAAAAGCCACGGTACGAGAAACCTTCCAGAGCTGCCGCCATCGCGAAGCCAAGATCTGGGGGACAGGAGTCTCTGTTCCGGCACGCCGCCGGGACGGGGAAGTGCCCCCGGAAGGCTTCTCCATCAACACCACCGCCATCTCCATCAACGTTGCTGTCTCCCATGAGGAGGGAGTAGTTCTCCATCGAGGCTCGGGGCTGTACCGGTTGCTATGTGGTTAATCTCTCTCCTATGTGCTTCAATACAATAATCTCATGAGCTGCCTTACATGATTGAGGTTCATATGATGATGCTTGTAATCTAGATGTCATTATGCTAGTCAAGTGGGTTTTACTTATGTGATCTCCGGAGACTCCTTGTCCCACGTGTGTAAAGGTGACAATGTGTGCACCGTGTGGGTCTCTTACGCTATATTTCACAGAATACTTATTCACTGTTATGAATGGCATAGTGAAGTGCTTATTTATATCTCTTTATGATTGCAATGTGTTTTGTATCACAATTTATCCGTGTGCTACTCTAGTGATGTTATTAAAGTAGTTTATTCCTCCCGCACGGTGTAATGGTGACAAGTGTGTGCATCGTGTAGTACTTGGCGTAGGCTATGATTGTGATCTCTTGTAGATTATGAAGTTAACTATTGCTATGATAGTATTGATGTGATCTATTCCTCCTTTCGTAGCGTGAAGGTGACAAGTGTGCATGCTATGTTAGTACTTGGTTTGGTTATGTTGATCTGTCATGCACTCTAAGGTTATTTAAACATGAACATCGAATATTGTGGAGCTTGTTAACTCCGGCATTGAGGGTTCGTGTAATCCTACACGAGTTAGTGGTGTTCATCATCCAACAAGAGAGTGTAGAGTCTAGCATCTATCTATTTATTCTGTTATGTGATCAATGTTGGGAGTGTCCACTAGTGAAAGTATGATCCCTAGGCCTTGTTCCTAAATATCGCTATCGCTGCTTGTTTATCGTTTTACTCGCATCCGTACTTCCCGCAATATTACTACCATCAACCGCACGCCGACAAGCACTTTTCCGGCGCCATTACAACCGCTTATATTTATTCATACCACCTGTATTTCACTATCTCTTCGCCGAACTAGTGCACCTATTAGGTGTGTTGGGGACACAAGAGACTTCTTGCTTTGTGGTTGCAGGGTTGCATGAGAGGGATATCTTTGACCTCTTCCTCCCTGAGTTCGATAAACCTTGGGTGATCCACTTAAGGGAAACTTGCTGTTGTTCTACAAACCTCTACTCTTGGAGGCCCAACACTGTCTACCAGAATAGAAGCACCCGTAGACATCACCATCAGTTTGGGGATGACAAGTAGTACTGAACAGCAGCTTTGTCCCCAGCTTTCTCCATAGCGTCTTGCAGAAGTAGCTCATAAACTTCACGCACGATCAGAAACAATAGTCTTCGGGACTCCATGTAGTCGTACAATCTCCCTGAAAAATAGGTTAGCAATATGCGACGCATCGTCGCTCTTGTAGTGAGCAATAAAGTGTGACATCTTAGAAAATCTGTCCACTACCACAAATATAGAATCATGGCCTCTCTTAGTACGCGGCAAACCCAACAAAAAATCCATACTAATATCCTCCCAAGGTGTAGTAGGTGCCGGTAAAGGAGTATACAAACCGTGAGGCTTCAGCTTGGACTTGGACTTGTTGCAAGTAATGCATCTCTTCACATACCTGTCCACATCCCGCCTCATATTTGTCCAATAAAAGTGATCAGCGAGCATGAGTAGCGTCTTCTCACGCCCAACCCATCAAACCTCCAGCATGTGATTCCTGCAATAAGAGCAAACGCACAGACGATTCTGGAACACATAGTTTGTTAGCTCTAAACAAGAACCCATCATGTATGTGATATTTCTCCCATGCTTTACCAATAACACACAAGCGGTATGGTTCAGCAAAATCATGATCAGTTGCATACATGTAGCACCCTACCTTTTAATAAAGGCAAGATACATGTGTATAGTGCTATTCCCGGGATCACTAATAGCACACACATTACAAAATATAGTAATTCATTGCAATAGTATCAAATTACTACAACGTAGATCCACAGGAGATAAAATAAAGTCTTACAAATTGCATAGTCACTTGGACTAGCTCAAATATAAATATTCAAAGCAAACACAGCGGAAATAAACTTCAATGAGCCTCCATCATCTCCATGCGCCACAGGCAGACATGTTGGAATGTAGACTCGAGATAATACTAGTACTCATCTTCAGAATAACCTGCACGTTTGAATATGCAGCCCCACGAATGGAGGTCAGTACAATGATGTACTGGCAAATGACACTTATATGGTGGCAGTTTTGGACATGACTATCTACATGATATTTGGCAAGTGGAGTTTAGGCAAATTTGCATAAAGCCAATTTTATCCTACATTTTATTTAAAACAAAACATTTTGAAAATCTTTAAATGACATTATGAAATCACACCATGGATAAATCCTCCGTGGGTTTTAGAATAATCACATGGTTACATCTCCCATGAGTTTTTCAAAGTTGATCAAATTTTAAATACATTCAGAAAAGGGTGATGAGATTCTTCCGTACATTCCCTGCCTAGAAAGCTCAAATTGTCCATAACCGGGGACACGGCTAAGATCTTAGGTTTAACTCTCGAGAGGTTGTGCACTTTCACCTTACGACCCACCCTTCCCAAGAGAAGAAATGAGACAAGATCTTTCAGAAGAAGGTTTCAACCATACTGGCTAGACCCGTTCCCTTGGCCGTCGCCTCCACCCATCTGTCTAGCCGACAAGTTGGACCTCACAACTTACTTAATCCCGGCAGAGCCCATAATACCATAAGGCTGCACTGGAAGTTATCTAAAACATGGACGACATATTAATCTCTTTAATCCTGAGTGGCCATCCACAAGTGAAACTCGCAGGCTTAAAACCCATTACAGGTAGTAAACCCCCACACGATCCTCTGATGAAAACCAGAGGTGCAGTCCGGAGCAACCACTATTCAACTGCGCACTCTCAGATACCCACCCGTGCACTGGTCCATCCCCAGGGATCGGAGCCCTGAGCAGCCGCCCACCACTCAAACAATCCCCAAGGTTGTTAATTTTAATTATCAATACTCACAATCCGAAACAATCAAAAATAGCAGTGGCATTTTGTTATTGCTAGGCATACTAAGAATACTAGCAATGGTTCAAGGGGGGCTACACACTACTAGGATTGATATGCATAGCATAACTTTCGAAAACAAAATTCCTACCATGCATTCTAATTTATAAAACACTAAGGCTTAACAAAATAGATAGGTAATTGAGTGTCACTTGCCTTGATCAAAGCAACCCGCACAATCACAGCAATCACAAGCACCACCTTGATCTCCTCCACGATCTACTCAAACCATCACAACAAATAAACAAACATTCGATATGAACAATCATAGACATGTATGCATGCATGCTATGCAACAATTTAACTTCACGAGAGGGGTGGTGTGTAAGTGTTGCATTATGTGTTCTCTGATAGGTGCAATGTTAATAAAGTATTCTGGACATTTAATTTGATTTAGAAAACCATTAATCGAGTATCTACTTCACATATACAACCCTATTAATTAGCTACAGCAAGCATTATATGTTGTAAAAATATGAATTTGACCTCCCTGGATAGGCTACAGTAACACAAGAATAGGGTAATTGGAATTATTCGAAAACGATTTATAGAATTTGAATTATCCTCGAATTACTGATTTGAATAGATTTTACTAAATCAAGTTTGTGCACGTATCAAAGTTGTACAACTCCTGTACCAAGTTGAAGTACATGATATGAGGATTCCAGAAAGTACAAAATCATAAGATTTGGGCCAGTAGATTATTTTATACAAATTTTATAGTGTATTATAGTCAATTTCTCTATTTGAATTATGATGCGAAATCTAACACAAAACCTATAAGGTATTATTGCATAACGTTGTTGTACAGGTTATGAGCTTTCCAAAACTATAAAATTTGTAAAATTTGGCCCAGTGGTTGATTTTATACGGATTTTACAAGTTATGCATGTAATCTGACTTTTAAATTTCGAAATTGAAATCGATTTGACCGACTTTGACCGGCGCTCTGACTAGGACCGCCACGCGGCGCGATCTGATTCGACCATACCGATTCGGTATGGGGATCTAATCTCGGCCGCTAGATGCAGATCGGACGGTGCGATTAAAAGAAAAAAAAAAGAAAGAGAGGAGCTCACCGTGGAGCTCCGGCGAGGGCGTCGTCGGCTGCTGCGGCTCGGTGGCGGCGGTCGGCGGCGTTCCCGCGGTCCGCGAGCTTGTCGAGGGGGCGCACGGGGTGCGGCGCGACGCGGGGAGGGCTCTGGTGGTGGCGGCGCGAGCAGCGGAGGACTAGGGCGGCGGCGGTGCTTGGCTGGAGACGGCGGCGGCTTTCCAATCTACGGCGAGCAATCGCCGTCGGTTGGAGGTGCTAGGGGCGGCGCGGTTTGGGGGAAAGAAAGGCGGGGGTCGCGGGGGTTTTTATAGGGGGGCGGGCACGGACGTCGAGGGCGCGGACGGTGGGGATTGAGCCGCGCCGATCTAGGGTTGGGGGTGGCGGCGGTAGTGTCCGCGTCGGACACGAGGTTGAAGATGGCGCTGACGTGCGGGCCCCGCTGACGGGCGGGCCCCACCTGTCGGTGACGGAAAGGGAAAGAAAAAAAACAGGGGAGGCGGTTCGGCTCGCGGGCCGCTTTTGCAGGCCAATTGGGCCGATGCGGTCGGGCTGGCCCAGCTCGGCCGGTCCGATCCGTTTTTCTTTATTTTTTTGTTCTTTTCATTTTCCTTTTTCTTTTTACTGTTTTCTTCATAACCTTTGTTTTAGGAATCCAATTAGGTGCAAACCAGTTTCTAAATTTTTGTAAAATCCAGGGCTTTGTTTTAAACCACAGAGGACAATGTTTTTACCCAAACACTACTAGGAAAAGGCCTAGCCGTAAGGTTGACTTCAGTGGCGCACCATGATGGCCGTGCGCCACTACTACTTAGCAGTGGCGCACCACAAAATGGTGGGCCACTGTTACAAATGTAGTAGTGGCGCACCTTGTTTGTGGTGCGCCATTACTAATTCCTAGCAGGAGGGCAGCTCCTACCCAAAGCTAATAGTGGCGCACGTCTCCATGGTGCGCCACTGCTACTTTGCTTACTTATGGCGCATGGCTTTGTGGTGCGCCACTGCTAGGAGGTGGCCAGGGCCCTTTAGAGATGAGGGCTTTAGCAATGGCGCACTCGCGTGGTGCGCCACTACTAGCTATGGCGCACCGTCGACATGGTGCGCCACCGCTAAGTTGGGCAGGGCGTGGGTTTACAGGTACCGGGTGAGCAGGTGGCGCACCACTTAGCAAGTGCGCCATTGCTATGTCACCCTAGCGAGTGGCGCACGGCTAGGTGGTGCGCCACCGCTAACCCGGGACCATTTCCTCGCTTTTCACCCTCCACTCACATGTGCCACCCACTTTCCCCAAACACTCTTCCACCACCACCTCCCACCAAATCTGGATCTGGTCGTGTTGCCCCTCCTTCCCACCTCATTTTCACCTCTTCATTCACCAAAATTAAGTTGGTAAACTTAATTTTCTTCATAGGTAAGTAATGGTGAAGCTTTCTTAGCTCAATACCCTACTCACTCAACTTTTTACCTCATACAACACTCTAGGTCTCGCCGTATCGGTAACTTTGTTGGTTTTATGCTTTGTGTGTGAACGGTTCCGATCGTCTTGCACACACACGTGTGTGTGCACATATGTTATGCGAAGCTCATGTATTGTGTGCGCATGCGCGAAAAGCGTCTCACGTGCATGTGTGTTGTATGCGAAGCCTCCACATGTGTTGTATATGCAAAGCCTCCGATCCACACATGTGTTGCATGCATGTGTTTGTTTGCAGGGATTTGAAATGCGATGGAGTTGCCAATATTTTGCCGAAACGTTGATTCATTTCCGTTTCGGCGAATGTTGGGCATACTACGCATATACATGTCCGATTTTTAGGGAAGGTCATGCCAAAATTTTCTTTTGGTATGCTAAGATATCCATTTTCTCTATATCCGCGAGCGACCATGGTCCGCATGATGAGTGAAGGCGTTGTGGCTAGGTTTTTGAATGCCGCGACAGTCGAGATGATTAGAAATAACCAAAAGGAGATAAGATGTCCGTGTCGAAGATGCAAGCTAACGAGCCTTATGGACCCTAAAGCCGATATGGTGCGGGACCACCTTCTCATGCGTGGTTTCATGGATGGCTATCGGTGGGAAGGCGACGAAGATGATTATGAATTTGTCCATGGGAATTCAACAAGAAGTAAGGAAGGAGGTGATCAGGATGTAGAAGATCTCGGGCATGATCAGGATGTAGAAGATCCCGGAGATGATGATGACCACAATTTTAGAGATCCTGGACCTGATGATGAGGAAGATCAAGATGGAGGTCATCATGACGATCATGAAGATGAAGACGATGGACCATCGTCGATGGACTGGGTGCAGGACCCTTATCTTCAAGAGCCGCTTCTCAGCGTACGAGTAACGCAAGAGCCGCCGCCCGAGAGAAAGCCAAGATGGATCAACCGGAGGTAGACGCCGTTACTCCATTGTATGAAGGATGCAGGCCGGAGGATACCCGCCCGAAAGTAACGCTCATGGCTCGGGAGATGAAGGTAAAGCACAAAATGACCGACACATCATTCAACGACAACATGTCATTCTCGCGGGAACGTCTTCCCAAAGGTAACACGTGTCCGACTAGTATCGAGGAGGCCAAGAAAATCGTGTGTCCTCTGGATTTACCGCATGTGAAATACCATGTGTGCTTGAACGATTGCATCATTTATCGGAACGAGCACGCAGAGTGTACCATATGTCCGGAGTGCGGCGTCAGTCGGTACAAGAAGGGGAAGAAAGTTCCTCGGAAGGTGGTGTGGTACTTTCCAATCACTCCTCGTCTGCAGCGGTATTTCGCGGATCCTAAGCAAGCAAAGCTAATGCGCTGGCACGCGGAGATGAGGAAGGGAGAAGATGACGCAGATGATCCGAAGAAAAAGAAAAAGGACAGGATGTTGAGACACCCTTCGGATGCTAGCCGATGGAATGCGTTGAACCTCGAGTACCCGGAATTTGGGGACGATCCTAGGAACATAAGGCCGGGCGCGAGCACCGATGGAGTCAATCCGTTTGGCAGCCGTAGCAGCACGCATAGCACTTGGCCCGTGTTTGTGTGGATGTACAACCTCCCCCCTGGTTGTGCATGAAGAGGAAGTACATTCAAATGAGTATGTTAATTGAAGGGCCGAAACAACCAGGGAACGACATCAATCCTATATGGGGCTTCTGAAAGAGGAGCTAGCCACGCTATGGGACACGCCCGCCAATACGTGGGACGCCGCCGCGGAAGAATATTTCCCTATGAGAGCCGCACCTGCTCACGACGGTGCACGACTTTCTCGGTTACGGATATGTCGCGGGGCAGGTGGTCCACGGATTCAATGCATGCGTAAGGTGCATGGACGACACAACGTACCGCCAGCTAGATAGAGATACCGGGTCCTCGAAAACGGTGTTCATGGGACATCGAAGGTGGCTTCGCGAGGACGACGCATGGAGGAAACGCAAGGATCTGTTCGATGGTGAAGACGAACCCCGAAGACGGCCACGTACGAGAAGCGGCGAGAAAATAGATGAGCTATTGAAAAATTGGAAAGAGTGCCCACCGCCGGGAAAGAAGCGAAAGGCGCCGGAGCCGCTGCTTAAGGTATGGAAGACGAGGTCCGTTTTCCGGGACTTGCCGTATCGGAAGATCCTCCGTGTGCCTCACAGCCTTGATGTCATGCACATCACGAAGAACGTGTGCGAGAGTCCGCTTGGTACCCTCCTCAACATGCCGGAGAAGACCAAAGATGGGCCGAAAGCAAGGTACGACTTGCAATCAATTGGGATCGGGGAGGAGCTTCACGCGGGACGCCCTAATGATGTTGATGACGATGACGATGATGAGGCGGAGGACACGCAAAGTCGTCGCAAGGGCAAAAATGCCAAAAAGATTGAATATTACCGCCCCCCGCGTGCTTCACTCTAAGTCGAAGGAGATCGAGCAGCTTTTCGACCTGTCTCCTAGGAGTAAAACTTCCCTACGGTTACGCGGGGAAGATAAGCGAGTACCTAGACAAAGCGAAGCAGAGGATCGAGCGGGATGAAGTCTCACGACCGTCACGTGCCGATGACGCGGATACTTCCGGTTGCAATCCGTGGGATCATGGACGCGCACGTCCGTGAAACGCTTTTGGCCTATGCAACTTTTTCGACGTCATCTCTCGGAAGTCCGTTGGCGTGAGGCAACTTAGAAGGCTACATGAAGAGATCGTGGTGATACCGTGCGAGCTTGAGATGTACTTCCCGCCCGCTTTCTTCGACGTTATGGTGCATCCGCTAGTACATATCGTGGAGGATATCATCCAACCGGGGCCGACGTTCTCGCACAAGCATGATGCCGTTCGAAAGGATGAATGGTGTCATCAAAGGGTACGTTCGCAACGGGGCACGTCCGGACGGAAGCATAGCCAAGGGCTTTCTCGACCGAAGAGTGCATCTCCTTCGCACGAGTTATCTAGAAATCGAGAACCCCGTTGGCCTGCCCGTAAACAGCATCTCGGGAAGCTCGCCGGATGGGGTCACCGCGACGGTAGCCGCGAAATGCATGTCGACTTCAAGGGTCGAATCGCCGACTTTGAAAGAGCAAACCTAGTCGCGCTACAACACATAGACGTGGTCGATCCTTGGGTGGTAGAGCACAAAACCTTCATCGCAAAGACGTACAGAGTGATCGGGGCCAACAGAGGACGGACGGAGATATAATCAAAGAGCACAACTCAACCTTCACGCGGTGGTTCAAGGACAAGATGCCGGCGTACCCTATAGACGAGGATTCTTCCGCGGAAGAAAAACTCATATTCGCCTTGTCACAGGGCGCCGAACACAACCCGATGACATTTCGAGCGTACGATATCAACGGCTACACATTCTACACCGAGGAAAAGGACATGAAGAGCGATTATCGAACTCCGGGGTAACGATGGAGTCCTACACCGGTGACGCTGCAGCAGATACTACGGAAAGATCGAGGAGATCCGGGAGCTGAGCTACGCCGGAGAGAATGTGCCGATGTTCCGTGTCAGGTGGGCCAAGAACGTCATAAAAGAAGACCGGCATTTCACCACCATGGTTATACCCGAAGCCAAATCCAAGACATCGGGCGCAAAGGTCACCGCGAAATATGAGCCATGGGTACTAGCTTCCCAAGTGGACCAATGCTTCTTCATTACCGACCCGCAAAAGCCCAGCCGTGTTGTCGTGAGGAGAGGCAAAAGGAGCATCGTCGGAATGGATGGAGCCGCCAACGAGCTAGACTTTGACGAGTACGGCGAAAAGGAAAAAAATGGGGCCGCCAGGGTTCGAACCTGGCCGGCAGGGGTTTGGCACAAACCAACCAGGGACAGAGCCAGTGCGGTACTAAGCGGGATATGTCAATCCCCCCCGCGTTATTCTTTTGACCCAGACATAAAGAGGCAGTGGCGCACCCCTAGAGGTGCGCCATTGTTAAGCCTCATAGTGGCGCACCCCGAGAGGTGCGCTATTGCTAAGGCGTCAGGGGACTTAGAAATTTCCCCAATTTCTTCCCCCGTCCCGACCAGATCCCACCCCTCCCCTTCTTCCCCTGAGCGACGCCGCCGTCCCCGCGCCGCCCCCCCCCCCCCTCTTCCTCTCCGCCGGCGACGCCCCGCGCCCATTCACCACCGGCGGCCTCCCCTCCGACGCCACCTCACCGGCGACACGAGCGACGCCCTCCTCTCCTCGCCACCCCGGCGACGCCCTCCTCTCGCATCGTCACCAACGACCCTCGATCTTGATCTCCGACGTCGCGCAGTACGTCCCCTCGATGGCGGCCGCCTCCCCTCGATTCACCTCGATCCCCACCCGCCTCACGTTCTCTCCCCCACGCAGATCCTCTCAATCTCGTCGAATCGAGCCCCTTCGAACTCCGCCCCATCGAGCTGCGCCGGCCAACCCCGTGCTCACCTGCGCCACCGCGACCGACGCCGGCTACCCCGAGCAACTTCGTCGCCAACCTCGTTCCTCTACGTGCGGGTGAGCCACCTCCTCCTTCGTCATTATGCTTCTGCATCAAATGCCTCTCCTTCATAGTTTAGATGAAACAATATAGCTTACTAAATTGACTAGGCAAGATGCTCGTATATTTTTGAGAGAAAAACACAAACATTTGAGTTTAGCTTAGTTTTCTTTATATGACTTGAGCACCGGCATTCATTGGTGCAGCTTAGTTAGTGTAATGCACATCTATTTTGCTATGGTGTAACCGAACCCGAAAGTAATTTACTATCAATTCATTTGATGATAGGTACTCAGTAGTGCTAACCGAAGCAAAATAATATTGTAGAAGAAATTCTGTGACCAAGAAGAATTTATAAGAATCCATTTGAAACATATCCAGAAGTACAACTCACTATTGAAACAATTTGACTATTGAAACTCGTATGCATCTTGTAGCAATATTCCTCATTCTAGTTGGAAATGCAACTTACACTAAGTCCGGCGCATACTGAATGTATGAATCCCCAATGTGTAATGGACAATTTTACTTGGGGAACTTTGCTTGGGGAGGATTTCAAAACTGTTTGCAATGAGGCTTGTCTTCTTGGTGGAATTCTGAAATGTATTTTTAAGCAAAATATAGACTCTGAAATGCAAACTAAACAGAGAGCATGTTGTACTAGATAGATTGAGGGTATTTCTATGTTTGTTCCATTTGGAAAATATACTAGATAGATTGGTTGGGGTTATCACTGTTTGGTTGACATGTGGTGTTCCCCGTGTTACACCCGCACTTTTATATAGGCAATTATTTACAAGATATATGTGTCAAGTTTATTTTTAGTTGTTCTACGGTTGTAAAGCAAGGTCATTTTATTTTTGCGAATAGTAAAGCAAGGTCATTCCGAGTACACCGCCATGTAAACATTAACAACAAACTTATACACATCGGCTAGTTAGTGCTTAGCCTTAATGTGGTTGCTTTTCGCTTGCAGCTTGGATATATGCCAAATATTAGCAAGTATTAGTTATACCGAAGCAAAATAATGAGGCTCGTTCCGGAACATTTGATCTCTTTGGATGAATGTTGTTGTTCTGGATGAATGCCTCATATTCTCGTGCACTAGACCATAAAGCATTATGTTCCGCTTATGTGTAGCCCCGTAGCCATTTGCCCGACATAAAAATGACAACACACAAGACAAAGTTTAATTAGCATCAGGTTTCCTTTTGATTTTCTCTGTTTGAACCGCACAAGTACTCATGAACAAGCTTACTCGAATTTTTATTTTTATGTTTTTCAAGGCAGAGTTGAGCACCCGACCGCCACCCTCGCATCTTCCTCGACCCGAGCAACAACTCACCTCTCGCAGACTCCACGCGACTCACGGTGAGCTTGATGCTGCTTGGTACCGCCGCTAGCCGCTAACTGCCGCCGCTCGCTAGCTAGCTCGCTATCGCTTGCTAGCCGCTTGTCGTTGTCTGCTAGTTGCCGCTTGTCGCTACTCGCTAGCCGTAGCCGCTCGCTCGCTTGCCGTCGTCGCTAGGCCGTAGCTGCCGCTTGTCGCTTGCTAGCCGCTTGCTGCCGCCGCTAGTTGCCGCTTGTCGCTTGATTTATGCCCATGGTTAGCTGATGCATATAGCTAGCCGATGCATGCTCGTTGAGTGCTCACTGGTGGAGGATCAATTGTATATGTGCCATGGTGTAGTATATGGAGGAACAATTGTATATGTGCCATGGTGCTCAGACTGGTGGATAGTTTTTCCTGGTGTATATGGTGTCATTTTCTTGTGCGAGGATCGACGAGTTGCCCACTATCGCCGAAATGTTGATTCATTTCCGTTTCGGCGAAAATGAGGCACTCATATGTCCATAAATTAGCATAGGTCATGCCCAATTTTTCCGTGAATTCTTGCGCTAACTTTATGCATTTTTTCCTACTTAGTTCGAACATGGCCAGCAACGAAGAGGCCGGCGGCAGCGGTAGCAAGCCATTCTGGATGCTAACCGATGAAATGGAGGTGATGGAGTCACAACCTCGCCGCGACGACGGCGAGGATGATGGCACCGATCCGTAGTACCGAGCGGACGATGCCGCCGAGGATGACACCACTGATGGTGCCGCCGAGGATGACACCACGGATGGTGCCGGCGAGGATGACACCGGCGCACCGAAGAAGCTACGGAGGGAGCGTCGCCCGAATGTGCTCAGCACCGTGAAGCAGGCATTCACCGAAGTGAACACCACTGGGCTTCCAACGGCGCCCCCTGATTTAGTCAAAGGTTACGCTGCCCAACTCGGGTGCATCCTCCGAGCACGGTCTCGATCAACACCGAGAACCTCGGGCATCCCGACCGAGCGAATTTGCGCACCCTCCTCTTCCGTAAGCCGCACGAACGATACGAGTTCCCGGTGGATTGCTCAGAAAAGCGTCTCATGCGGAACAAAGTGCACAATGCCGCCCTCACGAAGATGAGCACCGCCCTCGCTAGTTGGAGGAACCGAGTGAAGAAAATGATTAATAATGGTGAGAGTTACGAGAAGATCAAGGAGTCAAATCCCTCGATCACCGAGCAAGACTACGCCGATTTCAAGATCAA
>NC_061508.1:176234094-176247112 GCF_022539505.1 Lolium rigidum
TGAAATGGTATGGTGGATAAAATAAAATTTTGTAATAAAGAGTAATTTCTAGTGTTTTCCAGACATATGGTGCTCATCATTTCATGTGAACCATGACAAATGCAGAGATGCTATGAATGCATGCAAAAAAAAATTTTGAAAAATCCTAGGATGTTACAGACTAACCCCCTTAAGATGAAGCACGTCCTCGGGCTTCGAAATGGCTAGCAAATAGGTGTGGGTGATATTCTCGAAGATTTTCTTCATCTTCCCAAGCTGCCTCTTCCTCGCTATGGTGACTCCACTGAACAGAACTATATGGTATTGGCGCGGGTTTTCCTTTACCCTGAGTATCTGATCTAGGCTAACCCCCTTAAGATGTTTAGCGTAATATCACCAATATTCAATCGGGATGTGAATCGAATATTTTTTTTCACAAAATCTCTTGATACGAATGAATGTGATGCACCAGTATCAAGTAAAACCAATGCTATAAATGAGTTGAGTGGAAACATACCCATCGCAGCGTCAGGTTCATTCATCACTTCTTCTACATTGAGGTGGTTCGCCTGTCCCTTCTGGAATGGATTGGGTTTGGTGGCATCAACAGGCTTATTCTCCGGACAGTCATTGGCAAAGTGTCCGGTCTTCTTACACTTGAAGCAGGTGATATGGGACAAGTCCCTTGAATTGTGGCGGTGTTGGCCATTATTTCCATTGTGGTGTCCGTTACCTCCATTGTGACAGCCATTGTTTCCATTTCGATTACCATTGGAATGGTCTCCCTTGAATTCTTCATTGTGCCCATGACCATTGTAGTTGTTGCCGTTCCCTTTACCGAAATGACCATTATGCTTGTGTGAGTTGTGACTCCCACTGCATTCAGAAGAATGGTGCTTCCTGTGAAACGGCTCGATGTGGTTCTTACTATTACACAACTTCCTCTTGCGGTTCTCCTCCTTCTTGATATTATTGTCTAGGGCGATGGCTTGATCAAGTAGGGACTGGTAACTGGGTGCGTAAGCTACAGTCAATGGAATTTTCAGTTCACCCTTAAGTCCATTGAGGAACTTCTCTTTTCTCTTCACATCAGTGTCAATGTCTTCCGGGGCATACCTCGCCAAAGCACAGAAGTCATCCATGTACTCCTTCAGAGTCCTTCCGCCTTGCCTCAGGCTGCGGAATTCATCCCTCTTTAGATTCATAATGCCCGAGGAGATATGAGCAGTACGAAATCCCTCCTTGAAGGTTTCCCAGTCTAAGTCATCTATAGGATGGGTAAGTTGACAAGTCTCCCACCACATTGCTGCGGGTCCTTCCAGCAGATGAGCGGTGAACCTAATCTTCTCAGCCTCGGTGCACTCACAGGTGACTAAGTCCTTGCTGACAGAACGAAGCCAGTCATCAGCTACAATTGGTTCAGTGGCACTGGAGAACTTAGCTGGTCGGAGTCTCAGGAATCTGGTGAGTCTGTCCACTGGGGGCGGGGGTGGAGGTGGTGGCGGTGGTGGAGGTGGTGGTGGTGGATTGTTGTTGTTGTTCTGGGTGGTTTGGATGAACTGGGTCATCATCTGCATGAGCTGTGCCTGAGCTGTCATCATGTGGTTCAGTGCATCTTGAGTTGGGTCACGTCTTGGCGGCATCTGATACAGTTTTAGCATAGATAAGGAACAAGATAGACAGATCTAGGAAGTAAAGTTTCCTACCCATGCACAAACCAGGCACACAACCAAACAAAAACACTGAAAACTAGAAATTCAAACTTTACTTAAACTTATCGAGTTTCGAAAATACGACTAAGATATGTGGTACTGCCTTACATCAAATAGTAGGACAATACAAAAGAGCGTAATGAAAAACCTAAAATCTAAAGGGGTCTTCTAACGCCTCTTGACCGCTCCATAACAAGATAGTGGGCTTCCTTCCTCAGTTGCTTTCCTCTTCAAGTTGTTCTCCTCTTCAATTTGCGCCTCCTGAGTAACTGGATGAGGTGGCGATGGCGGTATCTGTTTGACTAGATGCGCGCACTGCGCCTGTAGTGCCAAGATTATCGCCTGCTGATTGAAGTTCTCATCCTGTAGCTTTTCATTGTCCGCCTTGAGTTGAACAACCTCAGCATCTAGTTCATCCCTCTCGTTCCTTCAGCTCATAATACTTCAGATTGTTCTCCTGGAGGATTTGCTTGGTCATGTCACAGTCGTTCATCTCAATACGCAGGTGATGCTCCATCTTCTGGGCGTACCTCTCCATGTCCTCGAACTGGATTTCCGTCCATGTCATGCCTTCACGATTTCCCTTAGTCCTGAAGCAAAATCCCGCGGAGCTGCGACGTCTGAAGTACTGGATGTCCGAATCCTCATCGATGTCGTTATTATACCTGTAGACGATTCGCGCTAATGCCTCCTGCATTGCCATCACCACTCCATCTTCCCAGTCTGGATACGTCTTCAGGTAGACCACGGTGTCGGTAACTGGCTGAACAAGACGTCCCTCAATGGTGGTCTCGATCTCCCAGCGTTCCACGACGTGTACATCAGATATCATGGCTCTCCCGCGGAACATGGGTGCTCGTATACTCAGAGACCTGCACACCCGGGACAGCGTGTCACTGAAAAGGGTGTCATCCTCGGGGTAAGGGACCCAGAGCTTGGTGAAGGTGCCCATCTATATTTTGGAAAGAGAGAGACAAGATTAGAATAGAATCAATGAATAGATAAGTGAAGAATTAAAATTTTATAACTATAACTTAAATAAGTTTTATCCTATGGTCTTCCAAATCCTAGGGTCTCGATCCTACAGGCAACACTATCCTCTGATACCATTCTGTAGCACCCTACCTTTTAATAAAGGCAAGATACCTGTGTATAGTGCTATTCCCGGGATCACTGATAGCACACACATTACAAAATATAGTAATTCATTGCAATAGTATCAATTTACTACAACGTAGATCCACAGGAGATAAAATAAAGTCTTACAAATTGCATAGTCACTTGGACTATCTCAAATATAAATATTCAAACAAACACAGCGGAAATAAACTTCAATGAGCCTCCATCATCTCCATGCGCCACAGGCAGACATGTTGGAATGTAGACTCGAGATCCTACTAGTACTCATCTTCAGAATAACCTGTGCGTTTGAATATGCAGCCCCACGAATGGAGGTCCAGCACAATGATGTACCGGCAAATGACACTTATATGGTGGCAGCTTTTGGACATGACTATCTACATGATATTTGGCAAGTAGAGTTTAGGCAAATTTGCATAAAGCCAATTTTATCCTACATTTTATTTAAAACAAAACATTTTGAAAATCTTTAAATGACATTATGAAATCACACCATGGATAAATCCTCCATGGGTTTTAGAATAATCACATGGTTACATCTCCCATGAGTTTTTCAAAGTTGATCAAATTTTAAATACATTCAGAAAAAGGTGATGAGATTCTTCCGTACATTCCCTGCCTAGAAAGCTCAAATTGTCCATAACCGGGGACACGGCTAAGATCTTAGGTTTAACTCTCGAGAGGTTGTGCACTTTCACCTTACGACCCACCCTTCCCAAGAGAAGAAATGAGACAAGATCTTTCAGAAGAAGGTTTCAACCATACCGGCTAGACCCGTTCCCTTGGCCGTCGCCTCCACCCACTCGTCTAGCCGACAAGTTGGACCTTACAACTTACTTAATCCCGGCAGAGCCCATAATACCATAAGGCTGCACTGGAAGCTATCTAAAACATGGACGACATATTAATCTCTTTAATCCTGAGTGGCCATCCACAAGTGAAACTCGCAGGCTTAAAACCCATTATAGGTAGTAAACCCCCGCACGATCCTCTGATGAAAACCAGAGGTGCAGTCCGGAGCAACCACTATTCAACTGCGCACTCTCAGGCACCCACCCGTCCACTGGTCCATCCCCAGGGATCGGAGCCCTGAGCAGCCGCCCACCACTCAAACAATCCACCCAGGTGATTCATTAAGGTTGTTAATTTTAATTCTCAATACTCACAATCCGAAACAATAAAAAATAGCAGTGGCATTTTGTTATTGCTAGGCATACTAAGAATACTAGCAATGGTTCAAGGGGGGCTACACACTACTACGATTGATAAGCATAGCATAACTTTCGAAAACAAAATTCATACCATGCATTCTAATTTATAAAACACTAATGCTTAACAAAATAGATAGGTAATTGAGTGTCACTTGCCTTGATCAAAGCTACCCGCATAATCACAGCAATCACAAGCACCACCTTGATCTCCTCCACGATCTACTCAAACCATCACAACAAATAAACAAACATTCGATATGAACAATCATAGACATGTATGCATGCATGCTATGCAACAATTTAACTTCACGAGAGGGGTGGTGTGTAAGTGTTGCATTATGTGTTCTTTGATAGGTGCAATGTTAATAAAGTATTCTGGACATTTAATTTGATTTAGAAAACCATTAATCGAGTATCTACTTCACATATACAACCCTATTAATTAGCTACAGCAAGCATTATATGTTGTAAAAATATGAATTTAACCTCCCTAGATAGGCTACAGTAACACAAGAATAGGGCAATTGGAATTATTCGAAAACGATTTATAGAATTTGAATTATCCTCGAAATACTGATTTGAATAGATTTTACTAAAACAAGTTTGTGCACGTATCAAAGTTGTACAACTCCTATACCAAGTTGAAGTACATGATCTGAGGATTCCAGAAAGTACAAAATCATAAGATTTGGGCCAGTAGATTATTTTATACAAATTTTATAGTGTATTATAGTAAATTTCTCTATTTGAATTATGATGCGAAATCTAACACAACACCTATACGGTATTATTGCATAACGTTGTTGTACAGGTTATGAGCTTTCCAAAACTATAAAATTTGTAAAATTTGGCCCAGTGGTTGATTTTATACGGATTTTACAAGTTATGCATGTAATCTGACTTTTAAATTTCGAAATTGAAATCGATTTGACCGACTTTGAACGGCGCTCTGACTAGGACCGCCACGCGGCGCGATCTGATTCGCCCATACCGATTTGGTATGGGGATCTAATCTCGGCCGCTAGATGCAGATCGGACGGTGCGATTAAAAGAAAAAAAAAAGAAACAGAGGAGCTCACCGTGGAGCTCCGACGAGGGCGTCGTCGGCTGCTGCGGCTCGGTGGCGGCGGTCGGCGGCGTTCCCGCGGTCCGCGAGCTTGTGGAGGGGGCGCACTGGGTGCGGCGCGATGCGGGGAGGGCTCTGGTGGTGGCGGCGCGAACAGCGGAGGACTAGGGCGACGGCGGTGCTTGGCTGGAGACGGCGGCGGCTTTGCAATCTACGGCGAGCAATCGCCGTCGGTTGGAGGCGCTAGGGGCGGCGCGGTTTGGGGGAAACAAAGGCGGGGGTCGCGGGGGTTTTTATAGGGGGGCGGGCACGGACGTCGAGGGCGCGGACGGTGGGGATTGAGCCGCGCCGATCTAGGGTTGGGGGTGGCGGCGGCAGTGTCCGCGTCGGACACGAGGTGGAAGATGGCGTCGACGTGCGGGCCCCGCCGGACGGCGGGCCCCACTGTCGGTGACGGAAAGGGAAAGAAAAAAAACAGGGGAGGCGGTTCCGCTCGCGGGCCGCTTTTGCAGGCCAATTGGGCCGATGCGGTCGGGCTGGCCCAGCTCAGCCGGTCCGATCCGTTTTTCTTTTTTTTTTGTTCTTTTCATTTTCCTTTTTCTTTTTATTGTTTTCTTCATAACTTTTGTTTTAGGAATCCAATTAGGTTCAAACCAGTTTCTAAATTTTTGTAAAATCCAGGGCTTTGTTTTAAACCACAGAGGACAAGGTTTTTACCCAAATGGTATGGTGGATAAAATAATTTTTTTTAATAAAGAGTAATTTCTAGTGTTTTCCAGACATATGGTGCTCATCATTTCATGTGAACCATGACAAATGCAGAGATGCTATGAATGCATGCAAAAAAAAATTTTTTTGAAAAATCCTAGGATGTTACAATACAAATCACATAGCACCTCTAATCCAGGAATTTTAACATCAAGATGAGTTAATAGCATAGTCTTCCTAGATAGAGCATCAGCAACAATATTATCTTTTCCCTTCTTATGCTTAATAATGTATGGAAAAGACCCAATGAACTCAACCCACTTAGCAAGACGCCGATGCAAAGTAGATTGGGCTTTCAGATATTTCAAAGCTTCATGATCAGAATATATGATAAATTCTTTTGGCCACAAATAATGTTGCCAAACCTCAAGAACTCTAATTAAAGCATACAATTATTTATCATATATAGGATAGTTCAACTTAGCACCAGAAAGTTTCTCAGAAAAATATGCAATGGGACGACCCTCTTGCATCAATACACCACCAATTCCAATACCACTAGCATCACATTCAATCTCAAATTGCTTATTGAAATCAGGAAGTGCAAGCAACGGTGCAGAAGTTAACAATCATTTCAGTTCATCAAAAGCATGATCTTGGGCAACGCCCCACTCAAATGCAACACCCTTTTTAGTCAATTCATTCAAAGGTGCATCAATAGTACTAAAATTGGGCACAAAACGGCGATAAAACCCAGCTAGACCATGAAAACTTCTTACTTGACTCACATTCATGGGAGTAGGCCAATTTTGAATAGATTTAGACACATCTACTTCTACTCCATGCTTAGAGACAACATAACCCAGAAATATGACCTTATCTTTGCAAAATGTGCACTTCTCAATATTACCATAGAGTTTACTATCACGCAACACTTGCAAAACATGTCGAATATGTATAATATGATCAGATTCGTTGCGGCTGTAGATTAATATGTCATCAAAATACACAACCACAAACTTGCCAATAAAATCACGCGAAACATGGTTAATCAATCTCATGAAAGTGCTAGGTGCATTAGTTAAACCAAAAGGCATTACTAACCCCTCATATAAACCAAATTTTGTTTTAAAGGCAGTTTTCCACTCATCCTCTTCTTTCATCCTAATTTGATGATAACCACTACACAAATCAATTTTACTGAAAACAGCAGCACCACTCAATTCATCTAGCATATCCTCTAAACGGGGAATAGGATGACGATATCGAATAGTAATGTTGTTTATCGCTCTACGATCTACGCACATACGCCATGTACCATCTTTCTTAGGAACAAGAATAACAGGAAGAGCACAAGGACTAAGGCTTATGCGGATATAACCTTTGTCGAGTAGCGCTTGTACTTGCTTCTGTATCTCCTTCGTCTCTTCGGGATTCGTCCTATAAGGCGTCCTATTGGGCAGCGAGGTGTCGGGGATCAAGTCGACTTGATGCTCAATACCACGCAATGGTGGTAGTCCCGCGGGTACCTCCTCCGGAAACACGTCCTTGAATTCCTGCAAAACATTAGAAACACCAAGCGGAAGAGGGGTCATGTCGTTAGAAACCAAAACCGTACCCCTGTACATGAGCACAAGAGGCATGGCTGTAGGATCCTCACTAAATTCTCTCATGTCTTGTTTGGTGGCTAATGAGACTAAGGAATTCACTCTCTCACTTTTCGTTATATCACTCACGGCATTACAATTCTCTCGCCTCTCTATAGATGCATCCTCCAAGTTTACTTCAATTTTCTGACAAGACTCATTGACAATTTGCTGCGGTGACATAGGATGTAAGTTAATTTTCTTGCCCTTGAACTCCAAGTGATATGTATTGGCGCGACCATTGTGTTGCACAGAACGGTCAAAGAGCCATGGCCGGCCCAACAGCAGGTGACAAACCGTCATAGGAACCACATCAAAGTCAATGGAATCCTTATACGGTCCAATATCAAAATCAACACGCACCATGTGGCTCACCTTCATCTCACCATTATTGCTCAACCACTGAATATTATATGGATGCGGGTGCGGTAGATACTTCAGTTTCAGCTTGGCACATAACTCTTTGCTTGCTAGATTGCGACAACTCCCGCCATCAATAATGACCTTGCAAGCCTTGTCAGGACCAACTAGTGCCTTTGTTTGGAACAAATTACAGCGTTGTGTAGATGCACTCGGCTGCACATTAAGAACATGCTGCGAGACAACAATAGTTTGAGCTTCAGAAGGATAAGCATCAAAACCATCACTGTCATAATCATCCTCATCTGGAGCATTGGGATCAACATCATATCCAGTTTCATACTCATTGTCCTCATTAATGATCATTACTTTGCGGTTAGGACAATCTCGCTTGAAGTGACCCTTGCCACCACATGTATGACAAAGCATATCACGGTTGCGCGCTGTCGACATGTTAGAACTAGTTCCACTTGCTGCAGGGACGGGCTTCTTTGTGTTAGAAACATTGGAGACCGGCTTGCTAGACGAAGTAGGGACATCTGCAGGGCGCGATGATGGCGCCATGGAGGGCGGTGCGCGGGGTGTGTAGCGCCCAGCGCCTGTAGCACGACCCTTCATTTGCAGTTCTTCAGCCAACTATGACTCAGCTTCTCTTGCATGATGTAGCAACTCATTCATAGTAGCATAAGTGTGATGACGCACAATGCCCTTGATGTTAAATCTGAGACCATTCAAAAATCGCTGTAGTGTCATCTCAAGAGACTCACGGACACGGGCACGCTGCATAAGCATCTCCATCTCCATGTAGTAAGCATCAACTTTCAACACACCTTGTTTCAATTGGGTCAACTTGTCAAAGACGGAACGCAAGTAATTGGTAGGCACAAAACGAGCTCTCATTGCCGCCTTCATAACACGCCATGTGATAATGGGCAGCTCACCATATTCTTCTCGAGCACGAACAAGTCCATCCCACCAACGCAATGCATAGCCATCAAATTCAGAGGAAGCAAGCTTGATCTTCCTATCTTCAGTATAGTCAGGATGTAAACGCCATAATCTATCAATCTTCAGCTCCCTGATGTCTACGGGAGCTTCTATTCTTGTAGACAGTGTTGGGCCTCCAAGAGCAGAGGTTTGTAGAATAGCAGCAAGTTTCCCTTAAGTGGATCACCCAAGGTTTATCGAACTCAGGGAGGAAGAGGTCAAAGATATCCCTCTCATGCAACCCCGCAACCACAAAGCAAGAAGTCTCTTGTGTCCCCAACACACCTAATAGGTGCACTAGTTCGGCGAAGAGATAGTGAAATACAGGTGGTATGAATGAATATGAGCAGTAGTAACGGCGCTCGGAAAATAGCTTGCTTGGCGTGTAGTTGATGGTGGTAATATGGTAGCGATAGTAACGCAAGAAAACAAGTAAACAAGCGAGCGATAGCGATATTTAGGAACAAGGCCTAGGGATTAGACTTTCACTAGTGGACACTCTCAACATTGATCACATAACAGAATAGATAAATGCATACTCTACACTCTCTTGTTGGATGATGAACACATTGCGTAGGATTACACGAACCCTCAATGCCGGAGTTAACAAGCTCCACAATTCAATGTTCATATTTAAATAACCTTAGAGTGTAAGATAGATCAACACGACTAAACCAAGTACTAACACAAGATGCACACCGTCACCTTCACACTATGTAGGAGGAATAGATCACATCAATACTATCATAGCAATAGTTAACTTCACAATCTACAAGAGATCATGATCATAGCATACGCCAAGTACTAACACGGATGCACATCACTCGTCACCATTACACCGTGCGGGAGGAATAAAACTACTTTAATAACATCACTAGAGTAGCACATAGATAAATTGTGATACAAAACACATTGCAATCATAAAGAGATATAAATAAGCACTTCACTACGCCATTCATAACGATGAATAAGTATTCTGTGAAATATAACCTAAGAGACCCACACGGTGCACACACTCGTCACCTTTACACACGTGGGACAAGGAGTCTCCGGAGATCACATAAGTAAAATTCACTTGACTAGCATAATGACATCTAGATTACAAGCATCATCATATGAATCTCAATCATGTAAGGCAGCTCATGAGATTATTGTATTGAAGTACATAGGAGAGAGATGAACCACATAGCTACCGGTACAGCCCACGAGCCTCGATGGAGAACTACTCCCTCCTCATGGGAGACAGCAGCGTTGATGGAGATGGCGGTGGTGTCGATGGAGGAGCCTTCCGGGGCACTTCCCCATCCCGGCGGCGTGCCGGAACGAGGACTCCCGTCCCCCGGATCTTGGCTTCGCGATGGCGGCGGCTCTGGAAGGTTTTCCGTATCGTGGTTCTTCGTATCAGGGGTTTCGCGACGGAGGCTATAAGTAGGCGGAAGGGCAACGTGGGGGGCCACACGAGGGCCCCGCACCACAGGTCGGCGCGGCCAAGGCCTGGGCCGCGCCGCCCTATGGTGGCGGCCCCTCGTGGCCCCACTTCGACTCCTCTTCGGTCTTCGGAAGCTTCGTGGCAAAATAGGACCTCGGGTTTTGATTTCGTCCAATTCCGAGAATATTTCGTTACTAGGATTTCGAAACCAAAAACAGCAGAAAACAAGCAATCGGCTCTTCGGCATCTTGTTAATAGGTTAGTTCCAGAAAATGCACGAATATGACATAAAGTGTGCATAAAACATGTAGGTATCATCAATAATATGGCATGGAACATAAGAAATTATCGATACGTATCAAGCATCCCCAAGCTTAGTTCTGCTCGTCCCGAGCAGGTAAAACGATAACAAAGATAATTTCTGAAGTGACATGCCATCATAACCTTGATCATACTATTTGTAAACATATGTAATGAATGCAGCGATCAAAACAATGGTAATGACATGAGTAAACAAGTGAATCATAAAGCAAAGACTTTTCATGAATAGTACTTCAAGACAAGCATCAATAAGTCTTGCATAAGAGTTAACTCATAAAGCAATAAATCAAAGTAAAGGTATTGAAGCAACACAAAGGAAGATTAAGTTTCAGCGGTTGCTTTCAACTTGTAACATGTATATCTCATGGATAATTGTCAACATAGAGTAATATAACAAGTGCAATATGCAAGTATGTAGGAATCAATGCACAGTTCACACAAGTGTTTGCTTCTTGAGGTGGAGAGAGATAGGTGAACTGACTCAACATAAAGGTAAAAAGAATGGTCCTTCAAAGAGAAAAGCATCGATTGCTATATTTGTGCTAGAGCTTTTATTTTGAAAACACGAAACAATTTTGTCAACGGTTGTAATAAAGCATATGAGTTATGAAAATTATATCTTACAAGTTGCAAGCCTCATGCATAGTATACTAATAGTGCCCGCACCTTGTCCTAATTAGCTTGGACTACCGGATCATTGCAATACACATGTTTTAACCAAGTGTCACAATGGGGTACCTCCATGCCGCCCTGTACAAAGGTCTAAGGAGAAAGCTCGCATTTTGGATTTCTCGCTTTTGATTATTCTCAACTTAGACATCCATACCGGGACAACATGGACAACGAGATAATGGAGTCCTCTTTAATGCATAAGCATGTGACAACAATTATTATTCTCATATGAGATTGAGGATATATGTCCAAAATCTGAAACTTCCACCATGAATCATGGCTTTAGTTAGCGGCCCAATGTTCTTCTCTAACAATATGCATGCTCCAACCATTAAGGTGGTAGATCTCTCTTACTTCGGACAAGACGGACATGCATAGCAACTCACATGATATTCAACAAAGAATAGTTGATGGCGTCCCCGTGAAAACATGGTTATCGCACAACAAGCAACTTAATAAGAGATAAAGTGCATAAGTACATATTCAATACCACAATAGTTTTTAAGCTATTTGTCCCATGAGCTATATATTGTAAAGGTGAATGATGGAATTTTAAAGGTAGCACTCAAGCAATTTACTTTGGAATGGCGGATAAATACCATGTAGTAGGTAGGTATGGTGGACACAAATGGCATAGTGGTTGGCTCAAGGATTTTGGATGCATGAGAAGTATTCCCCACTACAAGAAAAGTTGCCATGGCCGACGAAGTTGAAGTCGCACCGTGGTTGCTGGTGTACCATGGCCGACGATTTTTGGTCCCTCCGTGGTGCATGTCAAAACTTTTTTTTCTCGTTTTTGAGGCCACCTAGCCCGACGAAAGCGGCCAAAACGTCGTGTATGGTGGCCCGGGACGTGGTGCATCTCGAAATCTCGGGTTCGCCGGCCGAGTCAACGCAAATCCGCACCGCCGAGGGATGTAGGGCCCGGATGGCAGCCTCTCGGCATTGTTTTTTTCTCGATCGCGCCATCTCGTTCAACGTTCTCCGATCGAGCCGTTTACGATGCGGGATCATGGGTCCCGCATGTCATCCTCTATGAACCAAAATTCTTTCTATTCTTGGATTTTTTTTGACCCCCGATTTACGGCTACTTCCTTTTTCTTTTGATCCCTTGCCGCCTTGGAAACGTTGAGACCGCTCGCTGCTAAATGGGACCCGCATGTCATCCTCTATGTGCAATCAACTTTCTTTTCTTGGAGTTTTTTTGGCACCTCAAATTTGGTCACTTGCCTTTTTCTTTCGATACCCCGCCGCCTCTCAAACGGTGATACCGCTGTTGCTAAATGGGACCCGCATGTCATCCTCTATGTACTATAAAACTTTCTTTTCTTGGAGTTTTTTTGGCACCTCAAATTTGGTCACTTACCTTTTTCTTTCGATCCCCTGCCGCCTCTCAAACGGTGATACCGCTGCTGCTAAATGGGACCCGCATGTCATCCTCTATGTACTATAAAACTTTCTTTTCTTGGAGTTTTTTTTGTCACCTCATATTTGGTCACTTGCCTTTTTCTTTCGATCCCCTGCCGCCTCTCAAACGGTGATACCGCTCGTCGCTAAGCGGGACCCGCATGTCATCCTCTATGTACTATAAAACTTTCTTTTCTTGAATTATTTTTGGCACCTCATATTTGGTCACTTACCTTTTTCTTTCGATCTCATGCCACGTTTGAAACGTTGAGGAACCTGCAAGCTCATGGGACCCGCATGTCATCCTCTATGTACTATAAAAGTTCATTTTCTTGGTTTTTTTTTCACCCTCTGATTTTTGGCAATTTCTTTTTTCTTTT
>NC_061508.1:176247212-176268755 GCF_022539505.1 Lolium rigidum
TATGTACTACATGTGCTATAACTTGTATGTCTTTCAAATTTGAACCAAATTTGAATAAGTTTGAAATATTTGAAATGGGTCTTTTATCTTAAATGTGAACAATCTCCAACAAGCAACCGATCGTCCAAAATGAGCTAGAAAAGAGCCCCAAAGGTAGCCCAAACAACCCCATTTCTAACCGAAACATGCTTTTTCTGGTTTGGATATTTCTAGACCGTGTTTATCAACTTGAATGCTTACTATATGACATAAGAAGGCTATGTTCTTTGGTTTTTCTTTTTATATTTTTTGCTGATTTTTTATGCCCATTTGAATCTTGGTCAAATCCTAGGTTTGACCAAGATTTAAACTAGTTTAAAACATGAGAATGAAAAGGTAAGCCTGGATCCTTCTTAGTCACTCTAAAATGAAGCTTTTGGGAGGTTTTTGAATTTTTCATGTTTGAAACCCAAAACCACTTCTCTTCATGCTTGACTTCATAAGACAAAGTTTAGGGTTAGGAGTAGATACATGATTTGTCTGGTTTGAATATGTCTAGACCTTGTTTATCAACTTGAATTTTACTATATATGACATAAGAAGACTATGTGATTTGTCTAGGTAGATACATGATTTGTCGCGCTAAGTGGTTCGTCCCCGGCAGCGACGAGGATCAATCTGGGCGGTGGCTGTTAAGGACCCGATCTCATTTCTTGCTTTCAGCGTGGGGTCTTCCATGTAAAATTTAGGGATTTGGATGTAAATTCCAATTTATTTTGTGTCTTGTTGTAAACTGTGCTTTCGTGCGTATTGGAAGTCTGAGTTCTTGAGGATCCTTCGGTTGTCCCTCTCTCTCTAAAAAAACATCTCTCTCATTCTCGGCCTCGCTCGCACCTCCTGCGCACTAACAAACCCTGAACAACAGTAAACATCACCCGAAAAAGGTGAGACACCATAAATAAGAGGGGCCCCTCACTTCTCTCCCTTCATCTCCTTCCGTGTGATCCCTCTTCCTCCGAGTTTCACTGGACGGGCAAACACATGTGCTGCGTAGTAATACTAAAAGGTAAAAAAAAATCGACCGACAAATCTATGATTAAATAGGTTAAACTAGGGTTTCTCCCAGCACTACAGATCAAGTTCAAAAAATCCAACTACGGAGTTTGATTTTGGCCCACTAATATAATTAAATAAGTTGAACTAGTATTCCTCTAAAAAATCATTTTGGTATGCATTGCTTGGTACTTTTCATAGCTAGAGTGCTTACTCCCTCCGTTAGGGATTATAATGCCAGCGCACATCCCTAGATCATCAATTTGATTACAACAGATTATGAATTTTACGGCACATAAAAATTATGATTTTTAGTGCTTTCGAGCTAGTGTCGCACATTTAAATGACTTTATGCTGATTTATTGAAAGTAATTCAAATTTGAATTGTAGGTGTGTTATAACTTGGTCCTAGAAATCCCCAAAAATCATTTTTAGATACATATTAATTACTATATACAAAATGTCTTCACAAAATAGACTATTGTGTATGACGATTCATGGTTTTCAAGCCAAATGACATAGTTACGGTCATATTTGTGGCATAGTTTGTTATAATGTGCCCAAATTGGGCATGGTGGTGCATCTTGCCATTCCCAACAATCTTGCTGACTCGACTTTTCAACTTTTTGGTATAAAAAATCATTTTTTATTTTCTAGATGAAAAAATAGGTTTATTTTGTGAATGGGGTACACAAGATACGGGTCAAAATGGCGCCTCTACATTTTTAAGATAAACTAGGCCATATTTTAGTGCCAGTTCCCAACTCTTTATGATTTTTAGTGCTTTCTAGCCAGTTTCACACATTTAAATGACTTTATGCTGATTTATTGAAAGTAATTCAAATTTGAATTGTATGTGTGTTATAACTTGGTCCTAGAAATCCCCAAAATTCATTTTTAGATACATATTACTTACTATATACATAAACGTGATAGTACTGAAATATTCAACCCCTTTGCATGGGTAATCATGTCGACCATTTTGACCTGGTTTTGCAATAAATAAATGAAAATGAATAAAACCTCAAAAAATGAAACCCTTCCGTAGTGAGTGCTTATAGGTGTACCAGTTGACAGGGAAAATAAGAAACCTGTGATAGGGTAATAAAAAACAAAATTTCTTCACAAAATGGACTATCGTGTATGAAGATTCATGGGTTTCAAGTCAAATGATATAGTTATATATGGCCATATTTGTGGCATAGTTTATTATAATGTGCCCAAATTGGGCATGGTGGTGCATCTTGCCATTCCCAACGATGATTCAAAAGTTTTCCTTGGTTCTTGCAGTAACGTGTGCAGTGGGAAATTGAAGAAGTGCTGGCGTGTAGTTGACGTGGGAGTCAGAAATCTATGTGGTGTAACGTTTCTTCAGGTCCCCGGCAACGGCGCCAGAAAATATGCTTGATGGCGTGTAACTCACACGTTCGTCGGGAACCCCAAGAGGAAGGTATGATGCGCACAGCAGCAAGTTTTCCCTCAGAAAGAAACCAAGGTTTATCGAACCAGGAGGAGCCAAGAAGCACGTTGAAGGTTGATGGCGGCGGGATGTAGTGCGGCGCAACACCGGAGATTCCGGCGCCAACGTGGAACCTGCACAACACAACCAAAGTACTTTTCCCCAACGAAACAGGTGAGGTTGTCAATCTCACCGGCTTGCTCGTAACAAAGGATTAACCGTATTGTGTGGAAGATGATTGTTTGCGGAAAACGAGTAAAACAAGTATTGCGATAGATTGTATGCGATGTAAAGAATAGGACCGGGGTCCACAGGTTCACTAGAGGTGTCTCTCCCATAAGATAAAAGCATGTTGGGTGAACAAATTACAGTCGGGCAATTAACAAATAGAGAGGGCATAACAATGCACATACATGATATGATAAATATAGTGAGATTTAATTGGGCATTACGACAAAGTACATAGACCGCTATCCAGCATGCATCTATGCCTAAAAAGTCCACCTTCAGGTTATCATCCGAACCCCTTCCGGTATTAAGTTGCAAAACAACGAGACAATTGCATTAAGTATGGTGCGTAATGTAATCAATAACTACATCCTTAGACATAGCATCAATGTTTTATCCCTAGTGGCAACAAGCACATCCACAACCTTAGAACTTTCTCATCATCGTCCCAGATTTAATGGAGGCATGAACCCACTATCGAGCATAAATACTCCCTCTTGGAGTTAAGAGCAAAAACTTGGCCGAGCCTCTACTAATAACGGAGAGCATGCAAGATCATAAACAACACATAGGTAATAACTTGATAATTAACATAACATAGTATTCTCTATCCATCGGATCCCGACAAACACAACATATAGTATTACGGATAGATGATCTTGATCATGTTAGGCAGCTCACAAGATCCGACAATGAAGCACAATGAGGAGAAGACGACCATCTAGCTACTCGCTATGGACCCATAGTCCGGGGGTGAACTACTCACTCATCACTCCGGAGGCGACCATGGCGGTGAAGAGTCCTCCGGGAGATGAATCCCCTCTCCGGCAGGGTGCCGGAGGCGATCTCTAGAATCCCTCGAGATGGGATTGGCGGCGGCGGCGTCTCAGTAAGGTTTTCCGTATCGTGGCTCTCGGTACTGGGGGTTTCGCGACGAAGGCTTTAAGTAGGCGGAAGGGTAGGTAAAGAGGCGGCACGAGGGGCCCACACCATAGGCCGGCGCGGCCAGGGCCTGGGCCGCGCCGCCCTGGTGTGTCGCCACCTCGTGGCCCCACTTCGACTCTCCCTCGGTCTTCTGGAAGCTTCGTGGCAAAATAGGACCCTTGGAGTTGATTTCGTCCAATTCCGAGAATATTTCTTTACTAGGATTTCTGAAACCAAAAACAGCAGAAAACAGCAACTGGCTCTTCGGCATCTTGTTAATAGGTTAGTGCCGGAAAATGCATAAATACGACATATAATGTGTATAAAACATGTAGATATCATCAATAATGTAGCATGGAACATAAGAAATTATCGATACGTCGGAGACGTATCAAGAAGCAAGGCAAACTCATGTATATCTCATGGATAATTGTCAACATAGAGTAATATAACAAGTGCAATATGCAAGTATGTAGGAATCAATGCAAAGTTCACACAAGTGTTTGCTTCTTGAGGTGGAGAGAAATAGGTGAACTGACTCAACATAAAAGTAAAAGAAAGGTCCTTCAAAGAGGAAAGCATCGATTGCTATATTTGTGCTAGAGCTTTTATTTTGAAAAACATGAAAGAATTTTGTCAACGGTAGTAATAAAGCATATGAGTTATGTAAATTATATCTTACAAGTTGCAAGCCTCATGCATAGTATACTAATAGTGCCCGCACCTTGTCCTAATTAGCTTGGACTACCGGATCATCGCAATACACATGTTTTAACCAAGTGTCACAAAGGGGTACCTCCATGCCGCCTGTACAAAGGTCTAAGGAGAAAGCTCGCATTTTGGATTTCTCGCTTTTGATTATTCTCAACTTAGACATCCATACCGGGACAACATGGACAACAGATAATGGACTCCTCTTTAATGCATAAGCATGTGGCAACAATTAGTGTTCTCATATGAGATTGAGGATATATGTCCAAAACTGAAACTTCCACCATGATTCGTGGCTTTAGTTAGCGGCCCAATGTTCTTCTCTAACAATATGCATGCTCCAACCATTAAGGTGGTAGATCTCTCTTACTTCAGACAAGACGGACATGCATAGCAACTCACATGATATTCAACAAAGAGTAGTTGATGGCGTCCCCAGGAACATGGTTATCGCACAACAAGCAACTTAATAAGAGATAAAGTGCATAAGTACATATTCAATACCATAATAGTTTTTAAGCTATTTGTCCCATGAGCTATATATTGCAAAGGTGAATGATGGAAATTTTAAAGGTAGCACTCAAGCAATTTACTTTGGAATGGCGGAGAAATACCATGTAGTAGGTAGGTATGGTGGACACAAATGGCATAGTGGTTGGCTCAAGGATTTTGGATGCATGAGAAGTATTCCCTCTCGATACAAGGTTTAGGCTAGCAAGGTTATTTGAAACAAACACAAGGATGAACGGTGCAGCGAGAACTCACATAAAAGACATATTGTAAACATTATAAGACTCTACACCGTCTTCCTTGTTGTTCAAAACTCAATACTAGAAATTATCTAGACTTTAGAGAGACCAAATATGCAAACCAAATTTAGCAAGCTCTAAGTGTTTCTTCATTAATGGGTGCAAAGTATATGATGCAAGAGCTTAAACATGAGCACAAAAATTGCCAAGTATCAAATTATTCAAGACATTTTAGAATTACTACATGTAGCATTTCCCGATTCCAACCATATAACAATTTAACGAAGAAGATTCAACCTTCGCCATGAATACTATGAGTAAAGCCTAAGGACATATTTGTCCATATGCAACAGCGGAGCGTGTCTCTCTCCCACACAATGAATGCTAGGATCCATTTTATTCAAACAAAAACAAAAACAAAACAAACCGACGCTCCAAGTAAAGCACATAAGATGTGACTGAATAAAAATATAGTTTCAAGGGAGGAACCTGATAATGTTGTCGATGAAGAAGGGGATGCCTTGGGCATCCTCAAGCTTAGACGCTTGAGTCTTCTTAAAATATGCAGGGGTGAACCACCGGGGCATCCCCAAGCTTAGAGCTTTCACTCTCCTTGATCATATTGCATCATTCTCCTCTCTTGATCCTTGAAAACTTCCTCCACACCAAACTCGAAACAACTCATTAGAGGGTTAGTGTACAATAAAAATTAACATGTTCAGAGGTGACATAATCATTCTTAACACTTCTGGACATTGCATAAAGCTACTTGGACATTAATGGATCAAAGAAATTCATCCAACATAGCAAAAGAGGCAATGCGAAATAAAAGGCAGAATGCTGTCAAAACGAACGAGTACGTAAAGATGGATTTTATTGAGGCACCATACTTGCTCAAATAAAAATGCCCAAATTGAATGAAAGTTGCGTACATATCCGAGGATCACGCACGTAAATTGGCTTAATTTTCCGACCTACCTACGGGGAGGCAGGTCGAAATTCGTGACAAGCAAAGAAATGCAGTAAGCTGCGCAGTAATCCAAATCTAGTATTCACTTTACTATCAAAGACTTTACTTGGCACAACAAAGCACAAAACTAAGATAAGGAGAGGTTGCTACAGTAGTAAACAACTTCCAAGACTCGAATATAAAAAAAAGTACTGTAGTAAAAACATGAGTTGTCTCCCATAAGCGCTTTTCTTTAACGCCTTTCAGCTAGGCGCAGAAAGTGTATATCAAGTATTATCAAGAGATGAAGCGTCAACATCATAATTTGCACTAATAATAGAATCAAAAGGTAACTTCATTCTCTTTCTAGGGAAGTGTTCCATACCTTTCTTGAGAGGAAATTGATATTTAATATTACCTTCCTTCATATCAATGGTAGCACCAATAGTTCGAAGAAAAGGTCTTCCCAATATAATGGGACAAGATGCATTGCATTCAATATCCAAGACAACAAAATCAACGGGGACAAGGTTATTGTTAACGGTAATGCGAACATTATAAACTCTCCCCAAAGGTTTCTTTTTAGCATTATCAGCGAGATTAACATCCAAATAACAATTTTTCAATGGTGGCAAGTCAAGCATATCATAGACTTTCTTAGGCATAACAGAAATACTTGCACCAAGATCACATAAAGCATTACAATCAAAGTCATTGACCTTCATCTTAATGATGGGCTCCCAACCATCCTCTAACTTTCTATGAATAGAAGTTTCAAGTTTTAGTTTCTCTTCTCTAGCTTTTATGAGAGCATTTGTAATATGTTTCGTGAAAGCCAAGTTTACATCACTAGCATTGAGACTCTTAGCAAGTTTTTGTAAGAACTTTATAACTTCAGAGATGTGGCAATCATCAAAATCCAAACCATTACAATCTAAAGCAATGGGATCATCATCCCCAATGTTGGAAAAAATTTCAGCAGTTTTATCACAGGCAGTTTCAGCAGTTTTAGCAGTTTCAGGTAATTTTGCGGGCTTTGCACTAGGAGTGGAAACATCGCCAACACCAATTATTTTACCATTAGTAGTAGGAGGTGCAGCAACATGTGAATCATTAACATTACTAGTGGTGGTAATAGTCCAAACTTTAGCTACATTACTCTCTTTAGCTAGTTTTTCATTTTCTTCTCTTTCCCACCTAGCATGCAACTCGGCCATTAATCTTATATTCTCATTAATTCTAACTTGGATGGCATTTGCTGTAGTAACAATTTTATTTTCAATATCCCTATTAGGCATAAATTTCGATTTCAAAAGATCAACATCAGAGGCAAGTCTATCAACTCTAGAAGCAAGGATATCAATTTTATCAAGCTTTTCCTCAACAGATTTGTTAAAAGCAGTTTGTGTACTAATAAATTCTTTAAGCATTGCTTCAAGACCAGGGGGTACACTCCTATTATTGTTGTAAGAATTCCCATAAGAATTAGCATAAGCATGTACCATTATTATAAGGATATGGCCTATAGTTATTACTAGAATTGTTCCGATAAGCATTGTTGTTGAAATTATTATTTTTAATGAAGTTCACATCAACATGTTCTTCTTGGGCAACCAATGAAGCTAACGGAACATTATTAGGATCAACATTAGTCCTATCATTAACAAGCATAGACATAATAGCATCAATCTTATCACTCAAGGAAGAGGTTTCTTCAACAGAATTTACCTTCTTACCTTGTGGAGCTCTTTCCGTGTGCCATTCAGAGTAATTTATCATCATATCATCAAGAAGCTTTGTAGCCGCCCCCAAAGTGATGGACATAAAGGTACCTCCAGCAGCTGAATCCAATAAATTCCGCGAAGAAAAATTTAGTCCTGCATAGAAGGTTTGGATGATCATCCAAGTAGTCAGTTCATGGGTTGGGCAATTCTTAACCAAAGATTTCATTCTTTCCCAAGTTTGAGCAACATGTTCATTATCCAATTGTTTAAAATTCATTATGCTACTCCTCAAAGATATAATTTTAGCAGGGGGATAATATCTACCAATAAAAGCATCCTTGCATTTAGTCCATGAATCAATACTATTCTTAGGCGAGAGATAGCAACCAATCTTTAGCTCTTCCTCTTAATGAGAAAGGAAACAATTTTAATTTTATAATGTCACCATCTACATCCTTATACTTTTGCATTTCACACAATTCAACAAAGTTATTGAGATGGGCAGCAGCATCATCAGAACTAACACCAGAAAATTGTTCTCGCATAACAAGATTCAGTAAAGCGGGTTTAATTTCAAAGAATTCTGCTGTAGTAGCAGGTGGAGCAATAGGTGTGCATAAGAAATCATTATTATTTGTGGTTGTGAAGTCACACAACTTAGTATTTTCAGGAGTGGCCATTTTAGCAGTAGTAAATAAAGCAAACTAGATAAAGTAAATGCAAGTAACTAATTTTTTTGTGTTTTTGATATAGAGTGCAAGACAGTAAATAAAGTAAAACTAGCAACTAATTTTTTTGTGTTTTGATATAAGTGCAGCAAACAAAGTAGTAATAAAGCAAGACAAAAACAAAGTAAAGAGATTGGATTGTGGAGACTCCCCTTGCAGCGTGTCTTGATCTCCCCGGCAACGGCGCCAGAAAATATGCTGCTGGCGTGTAGTTGACGTGGGAGTCAGAAATCTATGTGGTGTAACGTTTCTTCAGGTCCCCGGCAACGGCGCCAGAAAATATGCTTGATGGCGTGTAACTCACACGTTCGTTGGGAACCCCAAGAGGAAGGTATGATGCGTACGAGCGGCAAGTTTTTCCTCGGAAAGAAACCAAGGTTTATCGAACCGGGAGGAGCCAAGAAGCACGTTGAAGGTTGATGGCGGCGGGATGTAGTGCGGCGCAACACCGGAGATTCCGGCGCCAACGTGGAACCTGCACAACACAACCAAAGTACTTTGCCCCAACGAAACGAGTGAGGTTGTCAATCTCACCGGCTTGTCGTAACAAAGGATTAACCGTATTGTGTGGAAGATGATTGTTTGCGGAAAACGAGTAAAACAAGTATTGCGAGTAGATTGTATGCGATGTAAAGAATAGGACCGGGGTCCACGAGTTCACTAGAGGTGTCTCTCCCATAAGATAAAAGCATGTTGGGTGAACAAATTACGGTCGGGCAATTGAAAAATAGAGAGGGCATAACAATGCACATACATGATATGATAAATATAGTGAGATTTAATTGGGCATTACGACAAAGTACATAGACCGCTATCCGAGCATGCATCTATGCCTAAAAAGTCCACCTTCGAGTTATCATCCGAACCCCTTCCAGTATTAAGTTGCAAAACAACGGACAATTGCATTAAGTATGGTGCGTAATGTAATAAATAACTACATCCTTAGACATAGCATCAATGTTTTATCCCTAGTGGCAACAAGCACATCCACAACCTTAGAACTTTCTGTCACTCGTCCCGCATTTAATGGAGGCATGAACCCACTATCGAGCATAAATACTCCCTCTTGGAGTTAAGAGCAAAAACTTGGCCGAGCCTCTACTAATAACAGAGAGCATGCAAGATCATAAACAACACATAGGTAATAACTTGATAATTAACATAACATAGTATTCTCTATCCATCGGATCCCGACAAACACAACATATAGTATTACGGATAGATGATCTTGATCATGTTAGGCAGCTCACAAGATCCGACAATGAAGCACAATGAGGAGAAGACAACCATCTAGCTACTGCTATGGACCCATAGTCCAGGGGTGAACTACTCACTCATCACTCCGGAGGCGACCATGGCGGTGAAGAGTCCTCCGGGAGATGATTCCCCTCTCCGGCAGGGTGCCGGAGGCGATCTCTAGAATCCCTCGAGATGGGATTGGCGGCGGCGGCGTCTCAGTAAGGTTTTCCGTATCGTGGCTCTTGGTACTGGGGGTTTCGCGACGAAGGCTTTAAGTAGGCGGAAGGGCAGGTAAAGAGGCGGCACGAGGGGCCCACACCACAGGCCGGCGCGGCCAGGGCCTGGGCCGCGCCGCCCTGGTGTGTCGCCACCTCGTGGCCCCACTTCGACTCTCCCTCGGTCTTCTGGAAGCTTCGTGGCAAAATAGGACCCTGGGTGTTGATTTCGTCCAATTCCGAGAATATTTCTTTACTAGGATTTCTGAAACCAAAAATAGCAGAAAACAGCAACTGGCTCTTCGGCATCTTGTTAATTGGTTAGTGCCGGAAAATGCATAAATACGACATATAATGTGTATAAAACATGTAGATATCATCAATAATGTAGCATGGAACATAAGAAATTATCGATACGTCGGAGACGTATCAAGAAGCAAGGCAAACTCAAACATATGAATGGTCAGAGAACACGATAAAGGTTATTCTAACAAAGGTCATGCATGTTATCTTACCTATGTAGTATTGTACATCACAAATGTGAAATAAAAATATGTGCATCTCTATAAACCCTAAACCCCCTAATCCTAAACCCTTATAAACCATATAAACATATATATCACTACGACAAAAAATGAGTCATGAGATTCAAAGGTTTGCTTTTGTTTTCTTGTAGTACTTAATACAATGCTCTCACACTTTTGGGAAGTGAGTGGAACAGGTACTCAAACACATGTGGTGCCAAAAACTATGCAGGGTTCTTCTAAAAGAGGATATACAAGTTTATATATATGCCATGTTCATTTGGTATTGTCATATATAGAGGTAGTATGTAAACCACAAATGATATGACTCGATATTCATGCTCTGTTTCGACCTTTTTCTATCGAACCCCACAATAACTTTGGCATGTTCTGAAATTGATGTCAATCAATCTCACGATGCTCGCCCTTGTATGGTGTTAGCTAGTTGGACGATGCGGCTCGTGTGGCCATTATATCTCTTGTACCATGGCTCCATACATTCGGGTCACACACCCCTGTATTTTTTCATTAATTTGTTTGAAATGTACTTCATCTATCCACTGCTCAAATTTTCATTTAAGCAATTTAGCCCCAAAAAATTGTACATATATGGATGCACATTGAGATAATTCATGAAACTTTGTAAATGGCCATCTCGTGTTGTGACGCCCCGGAACCGGTACCATGAGGATCCCGGCGAACCCGCCGAAATCCGCACGATATCGATTCAGAGACGCCCTTCAACATGACGTGCGCGACGAATCACACACGTGATGCCAGAGGAATTACACGAACGGTAACATTACAACAGGATTACAATAGAGCCCATAAGAAACCTATATTACAACAACGACTCCGACGAGTCAAGATACAAATAGATACATACAAAGATCCGAATCATACAAAAGATCAAATGCGTCCGAGTAAGGACAAGATACAAATTGGACTAAAAGTCCTGAAGATAACCAGTGGCGTCCATAACCCTGCCCAGGCCAAGCCGGAAGGGTAACCTTGCTAACGTCGTCATCTCGTACCTGTCGAAATCGGGCCATCGGTTGCCGACAAAAGGGAGGAAACAAAAGAGAAAGAAAAGGCGAGGGTAAGTACCAAGGAACGAACTCCGGCACGTACTTAGCGAGACTAGAAATGGCTATGCTCGCCAGGCGAATATATCGACGGGGCTATATGGTGGGTTTAGCGGCAGCAAAACTATAACAAATAGAGACACGCTACAACATCCGTCTACTCAGAGAAGATAAGAGAGCGCACAAGGTAACAGATAGATACTACACAAACATAACCCAACCAAATACACATATCCCCTTCAACAAAGCGAAGAAGCAATGTAAAAGGCACTCCACGGTTGACAATTTTATTATATGTTGGTTGTAGTAATGCTATATTACTATGCAAGTTATTATCAGATTATTAGCAAAAAGATAATGGTGTAAGTTGTTCTATGATCAAGCTATACAATTCCAAGTCGTCCATAACCGCGGACATGGCTTATCGATAAGATGTAAACCCTGCAGGGGTTGCCCAAATGTAACCATACGCATGCTCGAACCCACTTACTACAGGTGGAGTCTCACAACAAGACCGTTCCCAATGCAAGAGAAAGTTTAATGGGAGCCACCCAACTAAGCTACCCGTGACGAAGTTCGGCCATACTCCGATACGGACCCAGAGGTTTGCGACATAGTCCAGGCGGGCACGAACAACCAAGCACAGGATAAGTCTATCCGCGATATGAGTACAGTACAGAATATAAACACCCGAAGGCAACATGAAGTAAATCGTGCATATCGTGCATATGAGCAAATAAAACAAAGGTTGTGGCTCCCAATAAACATACTCGAGGAAAGGTAGTGGGTGATGGGGTCCCACTCCCCCCACGTACGGGTAGAGCGCTTAATCTCCGAACAGATAACAAGAACTCGGGTCCTAGGGGACATTAGCAAGTCAAAGTTCCCATGCTTTCGCAAAGGGGCTCACAGATGCCTCTGCTTACAATTTTAGTTGTTAACAATTAAGTAAAACATGTGTATCTCCAACAAATGATATAGCATGTGATAACCTCCCAAAAACCCAACATATCCCGATAACAGATCGAGATAAACAACAGAGACTAAACACGCCTACGACTCGCAAGGCTCAAACATCAAGCAACGGCTATGGGTAAGGAATGATACATATAGGATTTTTATGGTAAACAAGTGGAATAGGACACGTGACTCGATAAAGAATCGCAACATAAGGATAGCAGTGAGAGGGAGAGCAAACTATAAAATAGGTGAAGAGGGAGGGCTCGCATGTTAAAGATTATCCAAGAACATCTGGAGGACTTGTCGTATCTCACCACACCACTTCGCGATCCTATCCGGGAAGAAGCAAATGCTGGAACACACCACGCATGCAAGTCTTACTACTACGAAGGAAGAATCAGCATGAGCAGATGCAGGCATGCATGACATGGCAACGTTGATGCGATGCAACTTATCCATATTAATCGGAGTCGGAACCCCGGACAATCAATTTAGGTTGGAGTTGCATTTCTACCGCCAAAGTTAAGTGTTGATTAGCATGGCATATCATGGCAGGGGTGAGCTACTTCAATATTAATCGGAATGGGAAAACCTTAGGTGGATATCCGAAATACTCCGCATATATGTTAGGTGAACATGCATAACTATCAATGAGTGACATGATGCAAGGTGAAAACAGGCATATGGATGACATATTCATGTTCAGCGTATTTTTCTAATCAATTTTCATATATAAAACATTTTATTTCGAGTTATATTTTGGAAGATATGAATTTTACAAGATTTGAGAATTTTCTGCAATTTTCAGAAAACAGAGAAAAGAGGAAAACGTTTTATACCCAGGAAGAGCCAGCCGCAGGGGCTGACGCATGGGGCCAGCTGCTTACTAGGACGCTGACAAAGCATACAAGCTGAGGTGGCTCCGGGCAGAGGCTGACAGATGGGACCCACCTGTCAGATCGGATAAGACATCAAAAAAGGTGGGGATTTTGCCTTTCATAGGAATTGAACACAGGATATGAAGCAGGAAAGCGACAGGAACCAACCACTGGGCTGCAGATCAAATCGTGTCAAAAGGAAGGCCGTTGCCGACTTGAGCTAGAGGTGGCGTAGCTCGGGGACAACAGTGTCCATGGCGGATAGGATCTGGCGAGGATGGATCTCGCGACACGGGCGAACCAGGACAAGTGCGAGGGCGTCGGGGGTGCGCCTCGCCATGCTGAACTCAATGGTGGCCGACCTTGGAGCGGGGAACCACCGGAGGAAAGCCGACAATGAGGTCTTGCGGGAAAACTGGCCGTCACCGTCGGCGGGACAAAACAGAGGGAGAGGGAGATGAACGAGACGTTCAGGAGGAAGAGGAGGTTACCCAGAACATGTACAAGGACTCGGAATAGTCGCGGAAGGTCGGAGGTGGCCGGAATCAAAGAAGAAAGGCGACGTCCGTCTCGAGGGAAACGGCGAATTGGCGACGATTGAAGGCCTCCCAGATCGATTCCTTGAACGAGGACGTAGAGGACGACGAGCCGGTTCTGGGGGTGGTCCCAGAGTGGTGAGGGGAGGTCTGGGGCGGCGGCACCATGGTGAGGACGGTGGTGGCAGTGGGGTTTCTCATGTTTTGTTGCTCACAGAGAAGAGAAGGGAGAAAAGGGTGGAGAGAGGTAGGTGGCGGCGGTGTGGATGGGAGAGGAGGAAGGCTAGGGTTCGGTGGGGATTAAAAGGGAGGGGAGGCAGGTGGGTGGAGGACCATGGTGCCCTCACGCCATGTGCGTTTCCCTCTCCTGTCGTTGTCAGGCACGAAAGGAAAAAAAGAAAGGGGAGAGAATGAAGGGGTACGGGCTGAAGCAAGGTGGGCCGGCATGTTGGGCCGCTAGGAGAACTTCTAGGTTGGCTGCTGCGAAAAGAAGGAGGTGGGCTGGGCTGGTAGGTTAGAGATATGACCAGAGTTAGAGACTTAGGGTTTTGTGAAATGAAAAAGGAGAGAGGCTGGTTTATTATAAAACCATATGAGAGGGGAACTGAAATAGTTTTATTTAAAAATAACTTTTATTTGATAAAATGTTATGAATGATATGATGCATGATGATGCATAAAAGAAAAAGAACAAGCAAAATCTATTAGGGGTGCTACCCGGGGCCGTTACACGTGTCATGTTTCCCCACAAATGAAAATTGGATTAATTGGTGGCAGACAAGTAAAAGCACATTTATGTGCGACAACCCAAAATGCACATATTTTGCAAAGTTTTCATGCGTGCATGAAAAATTGCAAATATATACATAAACTGGGCCATGATTCAAAAGTTTGACATTGTTCTTGTGTAGTAGTAGTACCAAAGCTCACATGTGGGAAGAAATTAAGCTGGACGAAGTCCAAAATGTTGCCATACTATTTGAAGGGCTCTTTTCTAAAACATTGGTATGGCATGTCTGCTCTTTTCCCTAGCTATATAGAAAAAGATGAACAATCCATGCTTTTCGATTGCCTTTTTTGAACCACCTTTGGCTTGATTTCAAATTTAGGTCAAAATCATGGGGGGGTGGTAGGGGACGAGAGTCTGTTTCTTTTTGTTGAATCGCGCGTATTTGCATGTTTTTTGGGGTCCCACAAATTCAGGTAGCATCATGCCCACCCCCTCCCTTCACGCGTGGAAAAAGTGTTAGGCGAGTAGTAAAATGGCATGACCAACAAGTTTCAAGTAAAATTTCGAATGTAACCAAAATGTACCAATTTTTAGATGAGTTAACTTGGCTTCATGGAAGAAATAATGTCATGTAAATGAGTTAACTTGGCTTTTCTACCCTTGAATCCATACGAAACTTTGTACGTTGTACTAATACAGTATAATGATCACCCGAGTTATTACACCAACAGGTCTGTCACTTACGTGTGGTTCCCATGTGTGAGGTCCCACACTTCAGTGAGCACAAGTCACGGACAATTTTTGGCAAATGTTGCGAAGGATAAAAGGTGGAAGAGGGATCACAGGGAAGGAGAAGAGGAAGGGAGAGCAGTCACGGCCTCGAAATGCTTCAACTTTTTCGGGAAGTGATGTTGACTAGCACGCGGGGTTTTTGAGTGCTGCAAACCTGCAGTGTGGCGATTTTGACAGAAATAACCCTTTTGGCAAAGAAAAGCACGGACTGACCCTCTACGCAATCTATTTCACTAGACTAACCTTTTTATGTGGCTCATTATGTGCTTTTCTTCGCCAAAAGGGTTATTTTTTTTTCAAAATCGCCCCTGCAGTGCAGGCTACGCGCCCGTCTAATATTCTTTTTTCACGGACAAAAGGGGGGAGAGAGAGAGTCTTGATGATGTGTCTTCACTTGACAAAGAAGATTGTTGGGAGTTTGCCTACCTACCGCACGTGACTTGTGCTCACTGAAGTGTGGGACCTGCACGCATGGAACCCTGCAGACCTCTGAGGGCAGACGTGTCAGACGCGAAATAGGGTTTTTAGTTTAGTAAGGCAAAAAATAAGCCTTGGAGGGCCGAGGCGGGGCGGCCTTCCGCCATTTTATACCTTTACGCCCCCACACCTCGTTTCATTTGTCATGTCTACCATGGAAGAGCTCGGAGGAGAAGATGCAGTCCTAGCTTCTCGACCCCCTAGCGCCCCATGCATAAATACTACTACTAGAAGTACATTGTCTCTAACAATCCTGCCTGCGAAGGGAGATCTCGGAGGAGACGATGCGGGCTCAGCTTCCCCGCCGTTGATGAGCCAGGACACCAGGGTTACTACGTGATAAGGGCGATACAACTCACACACGCACACAAACCGGTTTTTCCTCGTAGGCCCGATACACCTACTCGATAGAGGTTGCGAGAAAAGACCTTCCGGTAGAAGTCCCGCAAAGAGATCGACAAATCAAAACACGCGAGATCTAGAAGGGTGAAAAGACCGGAAGGTTGATAGAAGTGCAAGCAAAAGACCAAAAGGTAGAAGTGCAAGCAAAAGATCAACAAACGGTAGAAGTCACCAAAGAGATCATCACGCGTCGATAAGGAGCCCGGGTGGATACAAGATCATAGATCTAGGGTTTCCCATAGGGGTAAGAGCAAAGCTCAAGTTTCTTCTTAGTTCATCTCTAACCCTAATCCGGAGGAAGGGGTGAGGTATTTATAGACCCGGATTCGTACAGGGGTAAAGTCGGAATTACATAAATTATCCTGGTCCATGGATGCGAAATCGACGGTTGAGATGAAGTCAACAGGGGTGGGGCCGGCAGTGCCGGTGAGGATGGGCCGGCAGTGCCGGTGGGGCCGGCAGTGCCGCTGGTCGCGTCTTCAGCTGGAAGGGCCGGCAGTGCCGGTGTCTGGAGGCCGGCAGTGCCGGGGTGAGCAGGCCGGCAGTGCCGGGGGCTTGAGGCCGGCAGTGCCGGGGTGAGCAGGGCGTCCTTCGGCTGGGACTCTTCTTCTCCTTCTTCCTTGTCCATCTTCGGAGTCTGTCTGTGATGTCCTTCTCTCGAGGTTCATATCCGATAACACAAAGCATATCGGCCTGAGGTAGCAGCCCATCCAATGGGGTATTGAGATCAAGGGTAGTGAGGAGTGAGTTCACCTTATCATGTAGCGCTTTGACTCGAGCCCGTGTCATCGGTCCACTTGGGGGACTTGTTGGTCTTGGTGTAGCGTCGTCGGTGAGCGGGGCTACATCATCTCCCCCCCTTGGGAAAGAGTCGTCCTCGACTCTAACGTCTCTTCATCTTCATGGTATGGTGAGAGGTCGGACACATTGAATGTGTTGCTCACCAAGTACTTGGATGTTGGTATGTCGATGACGTAGGCGTTGTCGTTGATTCGCTTGAGGACCTTGAAGGGACCATCGCCTCGGGGCTTGAGCTTGGAGTTTCGTTCTTGAGGGAAACGGTCCTTGCGAAGATGTAACCACACTAGGTCTCCTTCCTTGAAGATCCGTGCCTTTTTCTTCATGTTGATTCTTGTTGCTTGACGAAGAACTTGTTGCTCGATTGTTTCCCTTGTATCTTCATGTAGCTTCTTCATGTATTGTGCTCTCTTGTCGATGTCCATGTTCACTTGCTCATGTAGCGGTAGAGGAAGGAAGTCAATCGCCGTAGGAGGCTCAAAGCCATAGACAACCATGAACGGGCTTCTCATTGTAGTAGTGTGCTTGGCGCGGTTGTAGGCAAACTCCGCATGGGGAATACAATCTTCACATGATTTCAAATTCTTCTTGACAAGGACTCGTAGTAGGGTGGAGAGGCTTCGATTCACCACTTCGGTTTGGCCGTCCGTTTGCGGGTGCGAGGATGATGAGAATAAGAGCTTCACGCCAAACTTTGCCATGAGCGACTTCCAAAGATAACTCATAAACTTGACGTCTCGATCCGACACAATGCTTCTTGGTACACCGTGGAGTCTCACAATTTCCCTAAAAAACAAGGAAGCAATGTGTGAAGCATCATCCGTTCGGGAGCATGGTATGAAATGTGCCATTTTAGAGAATCGATCAACCACTACGAAAATGGAATCATGACCATATTTAGTTCTAGGCAATCCTAACACAAAATCCATACTAATGTCGGACCAAGGAGCATGAGGAATAGGCAATGGTGTGTAAAGACCATAGGGGTTGGAAATGGACTTAGCTTGTAAGCATGTTGTACACCGTCGGCAAAGGCGCTCCACATCGCGCTTCATTCTTGGCCAATAATAGTGAGTGGAGAGCATGGCATATGTCTTGTCTCTTCCAAAGTGTCCCATAAGACCACCACCATGCGATTCTTGTAAGAGCAAAAGGCGAAGCGAAGACATAGGGATACAAAGTTTGTTGCCCTTGAACAAGAATCCTTGGTGCAAATAGAAATCATCGATGCCCTTCTCACTAGAACACTTTGCAAAGATTGGGCCAAAGAAAACATCGGAAGCATATAAATCTTTGATTTCATCAAGACCCAAAACACTAATATCCAAGCGAGTGAGTAAGAGGGTGAGTTTGCGGGAAAGAGCATCCGCCACAACATTGTCCTTGCCCTTCTTGTATTTGATCACATATGGAAAGGACTCAATGAACTCAACCCACTTTGCATGTCTTTTGTTCAAATTGTGTTGACTTTTCAAATATTTCAAAGACTCATGGTCGGAGTGGATAATAAACTCTTTTGGCCAAAGATAGTGTTGCCAAACTTCAAGAACACGAACCAAAGCGTAAAGTTCCTTGTCATATATAGGATAGTTGAGGCGTGCGCCATCTAACTTCTCGCTATAGTATGCCACGGGTTTTCCATCTTGCATAAGCACTCCACCAATACCGAGTCCACTTGCATCGCACTCAATCTCAAAAGTTTTGGAAAAGTTTGGAAGAACAAGGAGTGGTGCCTCGGTAAGGCGTTTCTTCAACTCATCAAAAGCATTTTGTTGGGCATTGCCCCAAACAAACGGAACATTCTTCTTGGTAAGCTCATTCAAAGGGCAAGCAATGGTGCTAAAATCTTTCACAAAGCGGCGGTAAAAACCGGCAAGTCCATGGAAACTTCGGACTTGAGCAACATTGGTAGGAGTGGGCCAATTGTGGATGGCCTCAACCTTAGAAGAATCAACTTCAATACCATTAGCGGAAACCACAAAGCCAAGGAAAACCAATTTGTTTTGAGCAAATGTGCATTTAGGGAGGTTAGCATAAAGCTTTTCATGTCGCAAGATGCACAAGACTTCTCTCACATGTTGCACATGGTCCTCGAGGTTTTTGCTATAAATAAGAATATCATCGAAGTAGACAACCACGCTCTTGCCAATGAGAGGACGCAAGATGTGATTCATGAGGCGCATGAACGTAGATGGAGCATTGGAAAGACCAAAAGGCATAACGAGCCATTCATAGAGACCGAGTTTGGTCTTGAATGCCGTTTTCCATTCATCACCAATAGCCATGCGGATTTGATGGTAACCACTACGCAAATCAATCTTAGAGAAAATCGTGGCACCGCTCAATTCATCAAGCATGTCATCTAAACGCGGAATGGGATGGCGGTAGCGAACGGTAATGGCATTGATGGGGCGACAATCATACACATTCGTTGCGTCTCATCCGGTTTAGGAACAAGAATCACGGGAACCGCACAAGGCCTTAGGCTTTCACGAACATACCCTTTTTTCGAGGAGGTCTTGTATTTGGCGTTGAATCTCCTTTGTGTCTTCGGGGTTGGTGCGGTAGGCGGCGCGGTTTGGTAGAGGAGCGCGGGTATGAGGTCGATGCGGTGCTCAATCCCTCGAAGCGGTGGTAGTCCATGAGGAAGCTCGTCGGGGAAGACATCTTGGAATTCCTTCAAAAGAGACAACAAAGACGAGGGAAGTGTTGTTAAGTTGTTAGTCTCCGAGGATGGCCCCTTGCAAATGAGCACGTAGTGCAATATGGTGGATGGGTTATGGTGCAATTCTCTCATCTCACTCTTGGTAGCTATGAGGACACTCTTCATCTCACTCATATATGGCTTGTGGCGCTCACTTTCCTTTTGGTGGGTCACTCTCTCACCACTCATCTCACTAGTGATGGTAGCTTCCTTAGCCCTCGCTAAATCCTTTGCATTGTCCGCAATTACTTGGCTAGGACTCATCGGGCGTAGGATGAATGTCTTGTCGCCGACCTTGAAGCTATAGGCATTTGTGTAGCCATCATGGTTTGCTCTTTTGTCATATTGCCAAGGGCGACCAAGTAGCATGTGGCACACCGTCATGGGCACTACATCACAATCAACGGTGTCTTCATAGGCGCCAATCTTGAAGGATACGGAGACGGTGTGTTGTATTTTGACATTTCCATTGTCACTTAGCCATTGCACATGGTAAGGATGGGGGTGTTTCCGGAGTGTTAGGTTGAGCTTGGCGCATAGTTCGGTGCTTGCAAGATTGTGGCAACTCCCTCCATCGATGATAACCTTTATTGACTTGCCATTGATTCAGGCTCTTGTTTGGAAGATGTTGCACCTTTGATCTTCATTGGGTAGTGCATGGGTTGTCAACACTTTGGTCACCACAAGGGATGGACTTGCATCATGCACACATAAGACTTGCTCTTGGTCTTCCAAGTCATCATCTTCATGATTAGTTGCGGCTTGTACCAAGGCTTCATATTCGCCTTCACTCAAGTACTCCACATCTCCATCATCTCGAGTTATCATAACTCTTGTGTTCTTGCATTCAAAGGATTTATGTCCTTGAGCTCCACACTTGAAGCATGTGATGTTACTAGATCCCGTGGAAGCTTTGGAGGACATAGTTGATTGATCCGGCTTGAAGCTTGTTGTCTTGAAGGCACTCTTCATTTGCTTAGGAGGATCCTTGGGGACAATAGCACTTGTGTTCTTGATGCTTGAGGAGGTATTTGTTGCATTGCGCGCGGCGAAGAAGGACTTTGTTTTTGCACTTGCTATGTCTTCTCGCACTTGGCGCTCGGCTCTTGTAGCTTGATGAAGCAATTCAACCATATTGGTGTAAGGCAAGAATTCCACTATTCTCTTGACGGGGATGTTCAATCCATTCAAGAATCTTGCCATTGTTTGCTCTTCTCGCTCGTCCACATTTGCACTCATCATTGTCATGTGCATCTCCTTGTAGTAATCCTCAACGGACTTGTAGCTTTGCTTGAGTTGGGTAAGCTTGTTGAAGAGGTCGCGTTTGTGATGGTTGGGCACAAAGCGTTTGTGCATGACTTCTTGCATCTCTTCCCATGTAGCAATGGGGTCTAGATCTTCCTTGTCACGCTTCTTGTTCACTTCTTCCCACCAAACATTTGCATACCCTTCAAACTCTAGTGATGCCATGGCCACTTTCTTTGCTTCGGAGAAGTTGTGTATGCGGAATATCTTGTCAACCTTGAGAACCCAAGAGAGGTATGCATCGGGGTCTTCTTCTCCATGGAACTTAGGCATGGTGAACTTGAGTTTCCCAAAGATTTCCTCTTCATTGCGGTCATTGCGTCTAGGAGGTGGTCTTTCTTCACCAAGGTCTTGACGTTGTTGAGGTGGATGTTGTGGACGAGGAGGTGGTCTTT
>NC_061508.1:176268855-176398185 GCF_022539505.1 Lolium rigidum
CGGGCTAAGCCCGTGTGGGTTGCCCGATCTCACGAATTGACCGGAGTGAGTGTGATTGCGGAGGGGGATTCGCGAGGAAGTGGATGAACGCGAAGAACACGATACAAACACACGCACACACACAATCGGTTATCCTCGTTGGCCCGATACACCAACTCGATAGAGGTTGCAGAAAAGACCTTCCGTAGAAGTCCCGCAAAGAGATCGACAAATCGAAGCACGCGAGATCTAGAAGGGTGAAAAGACCGGAAGGTTGATAGAAGTGCAAGCAAAAGACCAAAAGGTAGAAGTGCAAGCAAAAGATCAAACAAACGGTAGAAGTCACCAAAGAGATCTTCACGAGTCGATAAGGAGCCGGTGATACAATAGGAATTAACCTAAGGTGGGGGTTACCCAAATCCACAAAGGGATAGTAGAGGCATAAGCCAATTCATCTAAACATCATCTCTCCCTCATGAAGGTGGGGGTGGAGGTCTATTTATAGGGAACCACTAAGGAGGGGTAGTTTGGGGAAACTAAGATACAAGCACAGCCATACATGTGGCAACTTAGGGTTAGGTTTGGTAGTGGTCACGACCACGATGGCAGTGCCGGCGTTTGGAGGGCGGCAGTGCCGGCCCTGGCGGCAGTGCCGGCCTGTGTAGGGCGGCAGTGCCGGCCCTGGAGCTTCCATCTCCTCTTCCTCCTTCTCTTCCAAGCTTCCGTGACATCGGCCTTGCGTCCTCGGGTCTCCGTGCCATCCTTCCTTCTCCCCGTACTTGTCGTCGAGTTACTATCATCAAGATATGACGGGGTATGAAGTAGTATATCGTTCCAAGTAGGCGATTCGAGGCACGCGTAAAGGAGAAGATTCACCTTAGCGTGCCGTCTTGTCGATGAAGCATATGATGTGGCGAAGACCGAAGGTCGGGCCACATCATCTCCCCCACTTGAAAAAGAGTCGTCCTCGACGATAAATCTTCATGAATGTGTAGAGGAGGTAGATGACACCAACGCTTGAATGTCGCTTCACTTGTCAAGGGCCCTATCAATAGCACAAGAAAAGCCAAACAACACTCAAAGCATAGCCAATGTTCCACGGGTTTAGCAAGAGAGCGCAAGTAGAAGGAGGTCACCTTTGCATAATGTCTGGTGTGCTCTCATCAATAGATCTTGGGTCGTCGAAGTATGTGGGCGGAACCACTCATTGACGCTCATCCACAAGTCACATGTACCTTCACACAATAAAGACCAAGCAAAGTATGTTTGTGTGTGATATTGGAGCACATCATCGATGACATGTCCTTTCATGTTCACAACACCGTTAGCACAACACAAATTTATCAAGAATGATGCATGTGCAAGGTCAATGTGTAAGAACTTCCGTATGAACATCTTCCAAATGCGGGAACACAAAAACTCCAAGATGTGAGACGACTATGATGTCCATCTCATGTAGAAACTCATGTGCATTGTTGCACTCAAGGCATCGGAAAGAGAAATTGTTCAACATCCTTGACGCAACAAGAGGAGAATTTAGCCAAAACACATAAGTGGAAGTGTCCAAAATAGCATCAACATGTGTGCACACAAACCATTGGAAAGAGAAATTGGTCCTCATATTTGGTGCAACACACAACATATCATCCAAAAAGTTCACCAAGTAGAAATTTGCACAACCGTGCGTGCCAACAAACCAAAAGAAAGAGCAATCGGTCAACTTGTTTGAGGCAACACCAACGGTAAGAATCACATCATCATGCTTGCAAAAGAACCATAAGAAAGAGAAATTGTTCGAGCATGTTCAATGCAAAGCATGGGAAAGGTATTAGAGCCGGGTTCGATCTTGAACTTACGTGTATTATGCTCTCTAGAGCTCTCTTTGTCAACTCGTGCTCAATCGAGGTTGACATTGGCATTCTTGTACCTACACACACAATAGGCAAACCAAAGAACGTGTGTGCATGGTATATGAACACATCATCCATCATGATGGTCCATCTCTTTTGCACATCACCATTAGCGTTGAGCAAAGCATCATAATAGATATGGTGAATATGCGGAGTAAACATGTGAACATGCTCAACATGGATATATGCAAAGTCTCCAAAATTTGAGAGAGCTATGGGGGCAATCTCATTTACAAGCATAGTAACATTATGGCAAACCAAGCATTGAAAAGAGCAAGTGTTCAACATTTTGGTTGCATTAATGGGAGAGTATTGCAAGCATTTCACACAAAACATGTTCAACATTGTATCATTGTTGTCGACAAACCTAAGGAAAGAGCAATTGTTCGGCAAGGTTGTCACAACACGAGCATCATCATCATCATCATTGCAAGCAACACATAGGAAAGAGCAATTGTTCGACATATTGCAAGCAAGAGGAAGTAACTCGAAAGACTCATAGCATGGCATGGAAATATTATCATAAGCAACTAATTCCACATGATCAACCATAGTGGTATCACAAGTATCACAAGGGAATGTGAAAGAAGCATATGACATAGCAATAGGATCATCCAACTCATGCAAGCACTCATCAAGCATCATGTCCACTAGTGGGATCATGGCATCATCAACACCCATATAGGTACCTTTGTAGTCCGACTCATTTGAGGTAGGTGTTGTGGAAGTGGTAGGCTCCATGTGGCCTCCATGTTCATCTTCAATCAAGCATGGTGTGATAGCATCATCTTCATGCACCATGTACATCTTCTCCATGATCGGGAACTCATCATCCATGGGACCTAATGAGACACAAGGAAACACACTAGAGGTAGAGGGTAAGTTGTTAGAATTCGAAATGGCCTCATATGACCTATCAACTACCACTCTCATCTCACTCGGTGTATCACTCATATCCTCAATGTGGAGGCACTCAAGCTCATGTATAGTGGATTCACTCATCTCACATATAGTGGAGTCGCTCATCTCACATATAGTGGAGTCGCTCATCTCACATATAGTGGAATCGCTCATCTCACATATAGTGGAGTCGCTCATCTCACATATAGTGGAGTCGCTCATCTCACATATAGTGGAGTCCATCATCTCCATGGCAATGACGTCGTCGATGTCCGAGCAACCTAGCAAAGAGGAAGACAACACAAGAGGAGTAGAGGTTAATGTGTTAGAAATCAAAGCGTCCTCACTCAACTCATGTGGTGTGGCACTCTTGCTCTCAAGGTGTTTGAAGTAGGATTTGCACTCGGCTTTATCTTGGATGGTCATATTTGCTTCAAGAGCTTCTAGCTCGGCAAAGTAGGCTCTCATCTCGGCCTTTTCTTGTGGGGTCATATTGGGTAGCTCTCACTAGGAAGGGTGTGTATGTATGTGGTGGAAGGAAAACTACCAAAAGGTCAAAACTAGCAAACCAAAATCGAGAAAATGGTTCAAGTTAGAGAATAACCGATATGTACTCACACACACACTCAAAGCACACGCAAAAGGCTAAGAACTCTATATGGTGGTAGGTGAGGAAGTGGATAGCAAACGAAAAGAACCAAAGAAAATGTCTATTGTCAAATGTGGGTAAGATCCAAAGTCAAATGTCAAAAGTGGTGATCTATGTCAAGGAAACACGAAAACACACACAAGGAAGAACAATGGGGTTAGCGCGACCAAGGAAGTGAGCAAGTAACAAGATGGTCCTAACGAAGACTATAATCTCGGTGTCACGCCAACACAAGAGAGACCGTAACTTGGTTGCATATGAGGGAAGCAACTAGATTTGCACAAATGCCACTCTTCTCTTATCTCTCTTAGTGCGTACAAGCTTTGCACTCCTTTGTATCGGTGGACACACACTCTTTTTGTATTTCCTTTTCCCTTTTCTCTTTTTTTTTCTATGCTTAGAAGCTTTCTTTTTTTTTATCTATGTCACACCTTTTCATCTTTTGTGTATTTTTCTCACCGAGCTTGCTTCGAGCTTTGCTCAACACAACGCACACACACCCCTCTCACTGGTCGTGACACTTGTGCAATGCTTCGCAACACTCGGAAAGCCACTCTCAATGGGATAGGTACGCAAAGGAAGAAAGGTTGGATACAAGGTGGGGCAAGTTATACCTATTGAAGTTAGGCGGTGTCAAGCACACGAACTTGCGATGGCGAAGTGGTGGTGTCGATGACGATGGCGAAGTTGCGCCGGAATCCGGGGTGCCAACGGTGTCGTCGCGGTGTTGATGTAGGCGCGGAAGCGGAATAGACAACCGATGCACTCCAAATCGGAAACCGAGCAAAATAAGTCAATGCCCGAAAAGTTGGGTCAAAACAAGCGGTCAAAAGTTGGGCTCCAAAAATCGTCAAAAATTAGAAATGAGCTATGTGGAGTATTCGGGGAATGATGTGAAAATTTGGAGTCAAACGGGCGCTGGAAAGTTGTCAAAATTTGGAGCAAAAAGTTGGGTCAGAATTAGGCGAGATTTGCACAGCACATGTATATGGGCGGCAGTGCCGCTGTGGTATGGCCGGCAGTGCCGGGGTGGGGTCGGCGGCAGTGCCGCTTGAATTCGGCCGGCAGTGCCGCTTAGCTCTGAAACTTGCACGAAGGGAAGATGGGAAATCGAGGCTGGAATCTGCGGCTGTGCTGCGCGGGAATTGAGCGGTTTGGTGCAGCTTGATGCGGCCAGGGAAACGCGTGCGTGGTCTGGGTGCGGCCGAGCTGCTTGGGCGAGCTGAGGCGGCTGCGGGCGAGCGGAGGCCTAGCTGCTGCGGCTTGGCGAGCGCTGCGCGGCTGGAGCTGGCGAGGGCCGGCGTGGTGGGTTGGAGGCGGGGCGCGGGGCGATTGGCGTGGCCGGCGGCTGATGCTGCGTCGCGGCTGAGCGGGGCGCGCGCGCGGGAGTTTGGTGCGGGCGTGCGGCGCAGGATGGGCCGGGGAGCGGCGGGCCTTGGCCTGGAGCTTGGAGGTTGGCGAGCGGCCAGGCGTGGTCGCGACGGAAACGGGGTAAGGGAGGCGCGCGGCAGGGGAGGCGGGGTCGACTTGCTGCAGAGGCGCGGCGCCGTGGTGGTTTGGCCGATGATTGGTGGAAGTGGGGCGCAGGTGTGGCAGGCGGGAGGTTGAAGATGATGGGGGCCGGCAGTGCCGCCAGGAATCGGCCGGCAGTGCCGGTGAGCACGAACCTGATGAACAGCTCGACGAACTGGCGGAAATTGGCTCAGAAAATCTTCGATTCACGGAGATATACAAGGAATTTGACGGTGAAAATTGGAGGGGACGTAGATCAACACAAGAGACAACAGATCTGTGGATCAAAACCATAAAAAACTCAACAAATCCAGAGATCCAAATCCGAGCTATTTTTTGGGGCAAATTTTTTTTGGGGAAATTTTTGGGCGAAATTGGTGAAATTGGAGGGTCAAATTCGTGGCAACCTTTGCTCTGATACCATATGATGCGGGCTAAGCCCGTGTGGGTTGCCCGATCTCACGAATTGACCCGGGTGAGTGTGATTGCGGAGGGGATTCGCGGGAAGTGGATGAACGCGAAGAACACGATACAAACACACGCACACACACAATCGGTTATCCTCGTTGGCCCGATACACCAACTCGATAGAGGTTGCGAGAAAACACCTTCCGGTAGAAGTCCCGCAAAGAGATCGACAAATCGAAGCACGCGAGATCTAGAAGGGTGAAAAGACCAGGAAGGTTGATAGAAGTGCAAGCAAAAGACCAAAAGGTAGAAGTGCAAGCAAAAGATCAAACAAACGGTAGAAGTCACCAAAGAGATCTTCACGAGTCGATAAGGAGCCGGGTGATACAATAGGAATTAACCTAAGGTGGGGGTTACCCAAATCCACAAAGGGATAGTAGAGGCATAAGCCAATTCATCTAAACATCATCTCTCCCTCATGAAGGTGGGGGTGGAGGTCTATTTATAGGGAACCACTAAGGAGGGGTAGTTTGGGGAAACTAAGATACAAGCACGACCATACATGTGGCAACTTAGGGTTAGGTTTGGTAGTGGTCACGACCACGATGGCGATGCTCGGCGTTTGGAGGGCGGCTGCAGCTGCCGGCGTCGTGTAGAGGCGGCAGGTGCCGGCCCGGAGCTTCCATCTCCTCTTCCTCCTTCTCTTCCAAGCTTCCGTGACATCGGCCTTGCGTCCTCGGGTCTCCGTGCCATCCTTCCTTCTCCCCGTACTTGTCGTCGAGTTCCTATCATCAAGATATGACGGGGTATGAAGTAGTATATCGTTCCAAGTAGGCGATTCGAGGCACGCGTAAAGGAGAAGATTCACCTTAGCGTGCCGTCTTGTCGATGAAGCATATGATGTGGCGAAGACCGAAGGTCGGGCTACATCATCTCCCCCACTTGAAAAAGAGTCGTCCTCGACGATAAATCTTCATGAATGTGTAGAGGAGGTAGATGACACCAACGCTTGAATGTCGCTTCACTTGTCAAGGGCCCTATCAATAGCACAAGAAAAGCCAAACAACACTCAAAGCATAGCCAATGTTCCACGGGTTTAGCAAGAGAGCGCAAGTAGAAGGAGGTCACCTTTGCATAATGTCGGTGTGCTCTCATCGATAGATCTTGGGTCGTCGAAGTATGTGGGCGGAACCACTCATTGACGCTCATCCACAAGTCACATGTACCTTCACACAATAAAGACCAAGCAAAGTATGTTTGTGTGTGATATTGGAGCACATCATCGATGACATGTCCTTTCATGTTCACAACACCGTTAGCACAACACAAATTTATCAAGAATGATGCATGTGCAAGGTCAATGTGTAAGAACTCCGTATGAACATCTTCCAAATGCGGGAACACAAAAACTCCAAGATGTGAGACGACTATGATGTCCATCTCATGTAGAAACTCATGTGCATTGTTGCACTCAAGGCATCGGAAAGAGAAATTGTTCAACATCCTTGACGCAACAAGAGGAGAATTTAGCCAAAACACATAAGTGGAAGTGTCCAAAATAGCATCAACATGTGTGCACACAAACCATTGGAAAGAGAAATTGGTCCTCATATTTGGTGCAACACACAACATATCATCCAAAAAGTTCACCAAGTAGAAATTTGCACAACCGTGCGTGCCAACAAACCAAAAGAAAGAGCAATCGGTCAACTTGTTTGAGGCAACACCAACGGTAAGAATCACATCATCATGCTTGCAAAAGAACCATAAGAAAGAGAAATTGTTCGGCATGTTCAATGCAAAGCATGGGAAAGGTATTAGAGCCGGGTTCGATCTTGAACTTACGTGTATTATGCTCTCTAGAGCTCTCTTTGTCAACTCGTGCTCAATCGAGGTTGACATTGGCATTCTTGTACCTACACACACAATAGGCAAACCAAAGAACGTGTGTGCATGGTATATGAACACATCATCCATCATGATGGTCCATCTCTTTTGCACATCACCATTAGCGTTGAGCAAAGCATCATAATAGATATGGTGAATATGCGGAGTAAACATGTGAACATGCTCAACATGGATATATGCAAAGTCTCCAAAATTTGAGAGAGCTATGGGGGCAATCTCATTTACAAGCATAGTAACATTATGGCAAACCAAGCATTGAAAAGAGCAAGTGTTCAACATTTTGGTTGCATTAATGGGAGAGTATTGCAAGCATTTCACACAAAACATGTTCAACATTGTATCATTGTTGTCGACAAACCTAAGGAAAGAGCAATTGTTCGGCAAGGTTGTCACAACACGAGCATCATCATCATCATCATTGCAAGCAACACATAGGAAAGAGCAATTGTTCGACATATTGCAAGCAAGAGGAAGTAACTCGAAAGACTCATAGCATGGCATGGAAATATTATCATAAGCAACTAATTCCACATGATCAACCATAGTGGTATCACAAGTATCACAAGGGAATGTGAAAGAAGCATATGACATAGCAATAGGATCATCCAACTCATGCAAGCACTCATCAAGCATCATGTCCACTAGTGGGATCATGGCATCATCAACACCCATATAGGTACCTTTGTAGTCCGACTCATTTGAGGTAGGTGTTGTGGAAGTGGTAGGCTCCATGTGGCCTCCATGTTCATCTTCAATCAAGCATGGTGTGATAGCATCATCTTCATGCACCATGTACATCTTCTCCATGATCGGGAACTCATCATCCATGGGACCTAATGAGACACAAGGAAACACACTAGAGGTAGAGGGTAAGTTGTTAGAATTCGAAATGGCCTCATATGACCTATCAACTACCACTCTCATCTCACTCGGTGTATCACTCATATCCTCAATGTGGAGGCACTCAAGCTCATGTATAGTGGATTCACTCATCTCACATATAGTGGAGTCGCTCATCTCACATATAGTGGAGTCGCTCATCTCACATATAGTGGAATCGCTCATCTCACATATAGTGGAGTCGCTCATCTCACATATAGTGGAGTCGCTCATCTCACATATAGTGGAGTCCATCATCTCCATGGCAATGACGTCGTCGATGTCCGAGCAACCTAGCAAAGAGGAAGACAACACAAGAGGAGTAGAGGTTAATGTGTTAGAAATCAAAGCGTCCTCACTCAACTCATGTGGTGTGGCACTCTTGCTCTCAAGGTGTTTGAAGTAGGATTTGCACTCGGCTTTATCTTGGATGGTCATATTTGCTTCAAGAGCTTCTAGCTCGGCAAAGTAGGCTCTCATCTCGGCCTTTTCTTGTGGGGTCATATTGGGTAGCTCTCACTAGGAAGGGTGTGTATGTATGTGGTGGAAGGAAAACTACCAAAAGGTCAAAACTAGCAAACCAAAATCGAGAAAATGGTTCAAGTTAGAGAATAACCGATATGTACTCACACACACACTCAAAGCACACGCAAAAGGCTAAGAACTCTATATGGTGGTAGGTGAGGAAGTGGATAGCAAACGAAAAGAACCAAAGAAAATGTCTATTGTCAAATGTGGGTAAGATCCAAAGTCAAATGTCAAAAGTGGTGATCTATGTCAAGGAAACACGAAAACACACACAAGGAAGAACAATGGGGTTAGCGCGACCAAGGAAGTGAGCAAGTAACAAGATGGTCCTAACGAAGACTATAATCTCGGTGTCACGCCAACACAAGAGAGACCGTAACTTGGTTGCATATGAGGGAAGCAACTAGATTTGCACAAATGCCACTCTTCTCTTATCTCTCTTAGTGCGTACAAGCTTTGCACTCCTTTGTATCGGTGGACACACACTCTTTTTGTATTTCCTTTTCCCTTTTCTCTTTTTTTTTCTATGCTTAGAAGCTTTCTTTTTTTTTATCTATGTCACACCTTTTCATCTTTTGTGTATTTTTCTCACCGAGCTTGCTTCGGAGCTTTGCTCAACACAACGCACACACACCCTCTCACGGTCGTGACACTTGTGCAATGCTTCGCAACACTCGGAAAGCCACTCTCAATGGGATAGGTACGCAAAGGAAGAAAGGTTGGATACAAGGTGGGGCAAGTTATACCTATTGAAGTTAGGCGGTGTCAAGCACACGAACTTGCGATGGCGAAGTGGTGGTGTCGATGACGATGGCGAAGTTGCGCCGGAATCCGGGGTGCCAACGGTGTCGTCGCGGTGTTGATGTAGGCGCGGAAGCGGAATAGACAACCGATGCACTCCAAATCGGAAACCGAGCAAAATAAGTCAATGCCCGAAAAGTTGGGTCAAAACGAGCGGTCAAAAGTTGGGCTCCAAAAATCGTCAAAAATTAGAGATGAGCTATGTGGAGTATTCGGGGAATGATGTGAAAATTTGGAGTCAAACGGGCGCCGGAAAGTTGTCAAAATTTGGAGCAAAAAGTTGGGTCAGAATTAGGCGAGATTTGCACAGCACATGTATATGGGCGGCAGTGCCGCTGTGGTATGGCCGGCAGTGCCGGGGTGGGGTCGGCGGCAGTGCCGCTTGAATTCGGCCGGCAGTGCCGCTTAGCTCTGAAACTTGCACGAAGGGAAGATGGGAAATCGAGGCTGGAATCTGCGGCTGTGCTGCGCGGGAATTGAGCGGTTTGGTGCAGCTTGATGCGGCCAGGGGAAACGCGTGCGTGGTCTGGGTGCGGCCGAGCTGCTTGGGCGAGCTGAGGCGGCTGCGGGCGAGCGGAGGCCTAGCTGCTGCGGCTTGGCGAGCGCTGCGCGGCTGGAGCTGGCGAGGGCCGGCGTGGTGGGTTGGAGGCGGGGCGCGGGGCGATTGGCGTGGCCGGCGGCTGATGCTGCGTCGCGGCTGAGCGGGGCGCGCGCGCGGGGAGTTTGGTGCGGGCGTGCGGCGCAGGATGGGCCGGGGAGCGGCGGGCCTTGGCCTGGAGCTTGGAGGTTGGCGAGCGGCCAGGCGTGGTCGCGACGGAAACGGGGTAAGGGAGGCGCGCGGCAGGGGAGGCGGGGTCGACTTGCTGCAGAGGCGCGGCGCCGTGGTGGTTTGGCCGATGATTGGTGGAAGTGGGGCGCAGGTGTGGCAGGCGGGAGGTTGAAGATGATGGGGGCCGGCAGTGCCGCCAGGAATCGGCCGGCAGTGCCGGTGAGCACGAACCTGATGAACAGCTCGACGAACTGGCGGAAATTGGCTCAGAAAATCTTCGATTCACGGAGATATACAAGGAATTTGACGGTGAAAATTGGAGGGGACGTAGATCAACACAAGAGACAACAGATCTGTGGATCAAAACCATAAAAAACTCAACAAATCCAGAGATCCAAATCCGAGCTATTTTTTGGGGCAAATTTTTTTTGGGGAATTTTTTGGGCGAAATTGGTGAAATTGGAGGGTCAAATTCGTGGCAACCTTTGCTCTGATACCATATGATGCGGGCTAAGCCCGTGTGGGTTGCCCGATCTCACGAATTGACCCGGGTGAGTGTGATTGCGGAGGGGGATTCGCGGGGAAGTGGATGAACGCGAAGAACACGATACAAACACACGCACACACACAATCGGTTATCCTCGTTGGCCCGATACACCAACTCGATAGAGGTTGCGAGAAAACACCTTCCGGTAGAAGTCCCGCAAAGAGATCGACAAATCGAAGCACGCGAGATCTAGAAGGGTGAAAAGACCGGAAGGTTGATAGAAGTGCAAGCAAAAGACCAAAAGGTAGAAGTGCAAGCAAAAGATCAAACAAACGGTAGAAGTCACCAAAGAGATCTTCACGAGTCGATAAGGAGCCGGGTGATACAATAGGAATTAACCTAAGGTGGGGGTTACCCAAATCCACAAAGGGATACTAGAGGCATAAGCCAATTCATCTAAACATCATCTCTCCCTCATGAAGGTGGGGGTGGAGGTCTATTTATAGGGAACCACTAAGGAGGGGTAGTTTGGGGAAACTAAGATACAAGCACAGCCATACATGTGGCAACTTAGGGTTAGGTTTGGTAGTGGTCACGACCACGATGGCAGTGCCGGCGTTGGGAGGGCGGCGATGCCGGCCACGGCGGCGATCGCCGGCTGTGTAGAGGCGGCAGTGCCGGCCCTGGAGCTTCCGGCTCCTCTTCCTCCTTCTCTTCCAAGCTTCCGTGACATCGGCCTTGCGTCCTCGGGTCTCCGTGCCATCCTTCCTTCTCCCCGTACTTGTCGTCGAGTTCCTATCATCAAGATATGACGGGGTATGAAGTAGTATATCGTTCCAAGTAGGCGATTCGAGGCACGCGTAAAGGAGAAGATTCACCTTAGCGTGCCGTCTTGTCGATGAAGCATATGATGTGGCGAAGACCGAAGGTCGGGCTACATCAGAATTTGAGCGGGAAACGGTTTACACCGTGCTGGAAGTTAGCCAAAGTCAAAGACGGGTGGGGCTCCACGCCATGTCGGCTCGCATATTATGTGTGGTGAAATGCAAAACTATCACGTCACGATATGATGCGAGATGCAAACAGATGAATGGATGGCGTAATTATGTTCCTCCTGTTTTTCTGATCAGAATGGACATAAAATTTGTTTGATTTGGATTTGTAAAAGTGCAATTATGAAACAATTAGAAAACCATCGATTGTAACTTTCTGAAAACTGAATTTGGATTTGAGCGGGAAACGGTTTACACCGTACTAGAAGCTATCCAGAGTCAAAGACAGGTGGGGCTCCACGCCACGTCAGCTCCAGCGTGGATGGATGCAAAAAGGGGTTTTATCTGCGCCAGGGGATTTGGACTTGGGGCTGCACAGGGTGAGACAAGGGGCGGAACCAGTGTTCTGCGGATACAAATTTGTTATCAAGAAGACTGTATGCAAGGTAAAGCTAGCACACAGCGTTAACTGAATTTTGATAGACGGAAGCCGAACACGGACACTACGAAGCGAAGAACGTGACGGCGATTTCCTGTAGACAACGAAAATGCACAGATTTTAAAGTTGTGGCTGCGACGAATCTGGACACCGTTTTGGGCGAAACAAAAGAGGTTGAGTATCTACACAGTGGTGCACTTCGAAGGATGCCAATGGATCGTGCTGAAGTGGTCGGGGACGCCGGTGAGCTTCGCCGGAAAAACAGAACGCGACACGGTAAGAAACTGTTTGCTGGAGCCATCTTTGGACGACAATGGCGTCGTCGATGTTGCACCGTTTGGGATGATTCAAAGACCACTAGAAATAGGGTGATGTTGTGAATCTAAGGAAACAAGAAACGCATGCTGGGATGGCCTGTGCCAGCGAGGATCTGCGTCGGAAGTAGCCACCGTGAAACAGACGAAAATAGCATCCTTTTCTGTTTCTCGATTTCGTTTGATCTCTCTCTCATGCGTTGATGCAGCGATGTTGAGGCATGCATGGGAGAGAAGAGGTTGTGGTGCTCACCCTGGTGTGCTCTGTGACGAGAAGTAGGGGCGGAGGAGGTCGCCGGCGTTGTGGAAGGAGAAGTGGCCGGGGCAGATGTTGAAGAAGGCTCGGGTAGCTTTTCGGCCTTGGCGTCCTTTGAAGACGTCCAGGATGGAGAGGAGAGGACGGTGGCTCGATTCCACCACTCAGGTGAGCTCGAGGTGGCTCATGGCGGCGACGGTGAGGGGTAGACGGTGGCGGCTGTGTTCGGTGGGGTTTTGGGAAGGAAACAGAGAGGGTGGTGGCGGCTTGGAGAGGAGGGAGAAACAGCTAGGGTTGGTGGGGGAGCTGCGGGCTTATAAGAGGGGAGAGGGAGCAAGCAGAGGCCGAAGGATACGGGGTAGCCGGGACGTGGCGTCCTGGAGGTAACCATTACCAGATACAGGAGGTTTCTCTCCGACGTGTAAAGAAAGAAGAGAAGGGCTTCGGTGGCGTACTGTTTCGGTCATGATGGGATGAGCCAGCAGGTGGGCTGCCAAGGTGAGGAGAGAGGGATCCTGGATAGATAGGGATAGGGTTTATTTTATTTTGAAAATATTTTTCCTCTTTGATTTTAAAACTAGTTTTGAAAGCAACTTTATAAACCACACCAGAACAAGTGCAGCTTTACTTGAAATTTGAAAAACATTTGAGATAGTTTCATATGTTAGATAGTTTTGGTGTTAGGGTTTTGTTTAAAAGAATAGACAAGAGGAGGTTACATATATAAACCATATGAGAGGGGGAACTCAAAATAGTTTTCATTTAAAAATAACTTTTATTGATAAAATCTTGTGGATGATATGATGCATATGCCATGATGATGCATAAAAAGAAAAAGAACAGAGCAATCTATTAGGGGTCCTACCCTGGGCCGTTACAATCGACACCACTAACAAGGGATCGCGCCCCGAGATCTCACGCCATGGTACGGGGAAGAGAGGTGAACTAGCGGATCTTCTGGCGACGTGTCGATCTTCTGGCGACGTGTCGATCTTCTCGACACCACTAACAAGAATTGTTGCTCCATGCTGATCGTGTCGACATCACTAACAAGGAGTTGTTGTTCCGATGTCGATGATGCGCTTTCGTCGAGACCTCCGAAGATCGGACCTAATAGGTGAGGGGCAAAGATCATCCAACCCATGTCGAAACCTAAGACTCCGATAACTCGGATAAGAGAGAAGACTCAAAACTCGCATAGATAAGAGGAGAAAGAATATAGGTAACGAGAAAAATCAGAACTATCCAATGAATTTTAGAAAATAGTTTGGACTCTCTAAACTCAACGACCGTTGGCAAGGTTATCCTACAGGCGACTGGATCATGGGGTATCGTTAACCTGAGCTCTGATACCAACTTGTGATGCCCCGTAACCGGTACCATGAGGATCCCAGCGAATCCGCCGAAATCCGCACGATATTGATTCTGAGACGCCCTCCGACACGACGTGCGCGACGGATCACAGACGTGATGCCGGAGGAATTAACACGAGCGGTAGCATTACAACAGGATTACAATACAGCCCACAAGAAACAGATATATTACAACAATGACTCCAACGAGTCAAGATAAAAGTATACAACATAAGATCCAAAATCATACAAAAGATCGAACACATCCGAGTACGGACAAGATACAAATTGGACTAAGAGTCCTGAAGATAACCAATGGCGTCCATAACCCTGCCCAGGCCAAGCCGGAAGGGTAACCTTGCTAGTGTCGTCTTCATCGAACATATCTTCATACCTGCCCGGTTATGTCCCAAAGAAGCAACAATAAGTACGGGTTCGTACTTAGCAAGACTTCAAGATGTATAAGCATTCGTCAACCAGTCGTCCTTTGTACTTGAGGCACGCAGGGGACTTAGAGGACGCAAGAGGAACGTCATAGGCAATATGGTGGGGTTAAGCGGCAGCACGCAAGCACTAAAAACCTGTAGAGACACTCCACAACAGTCGTCTATCAGAGAAGGTGAGAGAGCGCATAAAGTAACAATTATGTACTCTGCAATCATAACACTGCCGATGTGTTCCCCCTTCACGAAGAAGTACTTACAAAGGCATTCACACTGTTGTCAAGTTTTAACCAGTTATTATTTAAGTTGTTTTATCTTAATATGCAAGTTATTAGTATTGAAACAACATGTGGAAGTTGTCTATGGTCGAGTCATGCAGCTCCAAGTCGTCCATAATCGCGGACACGGCTTATCGATAAGATGTAACCCTGTAGGGGTGCCCAAATGTGCCCACACGCACGATCAACCCACTTGTGACAGGTGGGTATCACGACTCGCACTCTCCTTCACGACAACAATGTCCAGGAAGCCACCTAACTAAGTTGAACCCGTATCGAAGTCCGACCGTATCTCCGAAGCGGTCCTAGCTATTTGCAACAGCGTACTAGGTGGTTTAACACACACTGGGGCGGTAAAGCACTTCGCAGCGGCTCGGCGACCTATACGTGCATACCAGAAAATAAGGGTACAAGGCATCCAGGGGCTTCCCAAAGACAAAGAAGTAACAGGCTGGCATGCACGCAACAATAAATGGTAAAACATTAGGAACTATTTGTGGCCACTTGGACAAAGCTATAGATTCCGCGGTGGTCGAGGGGAGACCCAATAAACATACCCACGTGTGGTTAGAGCTAAGTCTCGGAACAGATAACAAGAACTCGGGGTCCTAAGATATTTAGGGAACACAAGTGAGCCATCACAAAACAATCAGCTGACCCACCGATTCCTCCGCTAACAACTATGAACAAGTATATCCATAAACCGTGTGTCATGATTCCTGAACAGATAACCCGATAAGATAACAATAATGGTAACACGATATAAACAGCACTAGCATGCACTACGACTTGCGTGGCGGACCCGCAACCAAACAATAGGCTGTAGGTTGTTGGTGGAGGCAATATAGGCTGCTTGAGGTAACAAGTGGATAGGACATGTGACAAGAACGCAACTCAAGGCTAGCATAAGAGAGAAGACAAAATAAAATAGGTGAGCGACTCCTGCAGAGACATGAGTTTAGGAAATGCTTGCCTGTTAAAGCTTGCGAGGAACATCCGGCGGTCTTGTCGTATCTCACAACACCACTTCGCGATCCTATTCGGAAGAAGCAAATGTGGGACTATATAAAGCCACCGAGGGTACCTCCTTGAGGACATATTCTCTCCCACCTGATCTCTCATTAGACAATCTCTCCCTCCGCCTCCGACGCCTACCACAAAGCAAGTCGCCTAACGCTGGCGACAGTATGATCATAGTGATTTATAGCAGGACGTAGCGATCCTCCACCGAGGGTACGTTAACCTAGGTACATCGTGAGCCAAACTCGTTTCCGGAATCTCCTACGCCGCCTTGCTCCATACCTCTCATGTTCTACCCCGTAGCGATCCTCCACCGATGCGACACTGTCATCCGGCCCTCTTCTGGACAAACTACCCCCTGAGGAAGGACATCATATTTTGCACATTTCTCTACTACTTCTAATTCCACCGCTTCTTATTTTTCTAATCCGTTAAATCGTTAATTAGATGACCAAGCTGATGGAAGCTGCGATAGATTAGACCAACAAGAGGTGAATTGTGCAAAAGATATGTCCAACTATTGTTTTATGCAAAAGAGTGATATGGAAATCTGGTGGAATCTTGAATTTCCTTTGCAGTGGTAGGCATGCTTCACTTATAACTGGAGTACCTTGCGGACCTGGTGCATTTTGTTTGTACCGATCAGCTATTTTTTCTTACCCCGGAAGAAAGGTAATAGCCTTTTCAGTGAGATGTCTTTTCAATGCTACGGAGTTGTCTATTCACTGCTTGCTTTGTCTGCTCAAACGTATCTCTTCTTATCAGTCTCGTAGGAGAGACTCCCCTCCCCCCTTCTCCACGCGTCTGTCAAATATTCGCCTCCTATTAAAAAGGACATTGCCACCGCTTAAGGGCCCCGCGCCTCGGAGCCGCAACGGAGGAGTGCCCTCCCGCTGCCTAGGCCTTTTCCCCGAGGCGATCCGAGCGGGAATTGATGCTTCTCCATCGGAGTGTAGGACGAATAACAAAAGAAGATTCGGTAGATAACAAATGTAGCAATACCGATTGATGAGATCTGAGATCTAGGGTTTGGCCCAATCTCGCGATTTGACCCAAGGATCGAGGGGAAAAGGTGGGAGAGCGCGAGGAACACGAAGAACACGAAGAACACGGTACTCACGCACGCACACCAACCCGATACACCCGATACTTACCCCCGTGGCTCGATGGACCACGCCAATAGAATCACCTAGGAAGAGGCACGCGGCAGAATTCCCGATGAGAGATTGGTGTTGGAGAAAAGAGATTGGTGAGGGAGAGAGAGTGACTTGCACTAGAATCTCACTCAACAATATCCAAATCAACAACAAGGATGGCCTTGATTACAGAGGGATGCTTGTCCAAGATGGATGCGACCCTAGGGAGACTAAGCTCAAAGTTGGTTTATGCTCAAAATTATGTCTAAGGGGTAAGGGAGGGGTCCGGGTCCCTTATATAGGCATACATGGCCAGCAAGGCGAAAAGGTACATAACTTAGGCAGTTTGGTGGGGTCTTCTCGTCAGATCCGGTCCTGGGGCCGGTCAGACCGGGCCAGTGACCGGGCGGTCCGGTCATGGGTCCGGTCGACCGGTCGCCAACCGGAAACTTCGCAGATTTCCGTCCGGTTGGTTTCCGGTACGAGCTCCAGGGAAATCCGGTTGGCGGCCGGTTGACCGGGTCTGGGACCGGGCGGCCCGGTTGTGGGTCCGGTCGACCGGGTCCTGGACCGGCCAGCGTCTTCTCTTCCTTCGAGCGCTTCGAGTGACGTCGGGTCCAGCTCCGTGTGCATCTTCATGACTTGAGGCTCCTCTCCTTCCCTTGACCATGGCTTGTCCTCCTCTCCGGTGTCTTGATGCGCCTTGTACCTAATGACACATAGCACATCGGCATGAGGTAGCATTCCATCCAAAGGGGTACCAAGATCAAGGGTGGTGAGGAGCGAGTTCACCTTATCGTGTAGCGCTTTAACTCGAGCCCGAGTCATCGGTCCACTTGGGGGACTAGTTGGTCTTGATGTAGTGTCGTCGGTGAGCGGGGCTACATCACCGAAATTCTATGGTCCAACATGCGAAGCTGCTATTTACTAGTCAACACTAGTAAACTGCACCGCTTTGCACGGTAATTATTATTATTTTGTGGGATAATTCTTACCTTATCATGGCATAATAATAAGGGTTAAGTGTAATTTTGGTCCCTCGTGTCTTGCAGAAGTCTAACTTTTGTCCCACAACTTTGTTTTGATCTAAACATGCCCTCAAACTCTTAATTAATTTCAATTTTGGTCCCTGAAAGTGGTTTAATGATGGTTTACCAGTTTTTGACTCTCTTCTTTTGCCACCGTGGACAGATTTGTATAGGTTTAGTCCACGTAGGACCATCTCATCTCGATATCATTAATGCATTTTGATGAGGTCTAAGACCCCGTGTGTGGCCCGATCTTGCGGTTGACCCGAAATCCAAAGGGGATGAGGAGGGAGAGCGCGAAGAACACGATGAACACGAAGAACACGAAGAACTCACGCACGCACACCAACCCGATACAATCGATACTTACCCCCGTGGCTCGATGGACCACGCCAATAGAATCAACCCGGGAGAGACGCGCGTAGAATCCCGGAGTGAGAGATCGGTGAGGGAGATGAATCTAGGAGTGGGAGAGAGAGTGGGTAGCACTAGAATCTCACACTCACAAGTCCAATCATCCAACAAGGGTAGCCTTGATACAAAGGGGATGAAACCCTAGGGAGACAAGGCTCAAATCCATGTCTAAGCCTAAATCATGTCTAAAGAGGTAAGGGGGGGTGTCTTAGGTCTATATATAGGCCTACAAGACAACACATGGCGAAAAGGTACATAAGTGGGTAACTTAGGCAGTTTGGTGGGTAGTTTCCGTCGGATCCGGTCTGGGGCCGGTCAGACCGGGCCTGGGACCGGGCGGTCCGGTTGTTGAGCCGGTCGACCGGTCGCCAACCGGGCAGGTCGGTCTGGGGCCCGGTCGGACCGGACTCTGGGCCGGCTGGGCCTCCTCCTCCCTCTTCCTTCTTCTCTTCTTTCCTTCTTCTTCTTCCTTCTTCCTTGCACCATGGGAGTTCCTTCTCTCTTGGTCCTTGTCGATGTCGGCACCTATAGACACCATGACGATAGGCATGAGGTAGCATACCATTCGAGTTGGCGTTGAGGTCGACCATAGAGAGGAAGGAGTTCACCTTTACATATATGGCGGGGTTTTGTGTTGTTGGTCCACTTGGGGGACTCCTTGGCCATGGTGTAGCGTCGACGATAGGCGGGGCTGCATCATCTCCCCCTTGGGGAAGAGTCGTCCTCGACTCTTGCTCCTCCTCACCGATGAGGTAGACGTTGATCCTTGTAGCTTGTGGAAGGACTTGTATAGTTGCCCTTGTATCCTTATGGATGCTCGTCGTGGTGCGGGCGTCCTTGTTGTAGTCCATGATGGGTCTCTCATGTCGTGGTGGAGGGACAAAGTCGCGGTCGAAGAAGAAGTTGGAGAAAAACAACTTGCAAAGGGAAAGCTTGTGGATGCCAATTTTGTGATCGGCGAACAAGAGGCTCTCAATCAAATACGAAGCATCAAGTCGTTTCTCAAAGAGGCATTTCGCAAAATTGGGAACCAAAAGAGTATCGATGTATCCAAAATTTGGTAGGGCAAAAATTTGTGCATGTAAGAGTTGTAAGGTGTCAAAAATGTGTGTTGTAGCATTGTCCCAAGCAAATGGAACAAACAAAAGGCAAGTATCGGCGGCAAAATTTGGGGCAAAATTGTTATGTGCAATGGCAAAGCGATGGAGACTTCGAACTTGGGAGAGTATTGTTGGCTTGAGCCGAGTATGAGTGTCCTCAAGTGTGAAAGAATCCATTGCAAATGTCAAAGATGAAATTAGAAGTCCAAAGAAGAGCAACTTTTTGTGTGACATGTGGCACAAGATGCATAAGTTGTCTCTCACATGTATGACATGCTCCTTGAGATTCTCGGAGTGTATGATGAAAGCATCAAGACATACAACAATCATTGTGCCAACAAGATGTTTCAAGATAAGTTGCATAAGAGGCAAAAGGAGCGACGAGGAGTTGGACCAAACCGGAAACTCGACAAGGCAAGTCGGAAACACATGAGGGCGAAGGCTTGTGGGAACATACCCTTTGGTGTGATTCCCGCGGGTTAGGTCCTTGTTGGGGTAGCTCTCAATTGCGCGTTTCGTGAGCTCATGCTCCGTAGCGGTGGAAGTTGATGGTCGGGTACCTACACATGGAATGAGCAAAACAAAGAGCGTATGTGCATGGTAGAGGAACACATCATCCATCATGATGTTCCAAGACTTGTGCACATCACCATTAGTGTCAAGCAAGATAGTATGAAATGCATGGCGATAGTGCAAATGGCATGAAGGTGCATGTGTGGTATGTGGTAACTCATGATCATCAAAAATGGAGAAGGCTATGGGGGCCATCTCATGGACAATGAAATAAGCATTTTGCATACCAAGCATAAGAAAGGTGAATTGTTCACAATCTTGGATGCAACGATCATGGAGTAGTGCAAACATTTTGGGCAAAGCATGCGGAAGCTAATATCATCATTGTCATTGCAAGCAATACATGGTAAAGAGCAAGTGGTCGACATATTGCAAGCAATGGTGGAAAATTGGAAGCTCTCATAGCATGGCATGGTCATGGTATCACAAGCAATCAATTCCACATGATCAACAATGTTATCAAGCAAAGCATCACATGGGAAAGTGAAAGTAGCATGTGAAGTAGCAAATGGATCATCGAGATCATGCATGCACTCATAAGTCATCATGTCCACTAGTGGGATCATGGTATCATCAACACCTATGTTGTTACCTTTGTAGGCCGACTCATTTGAGGTAGGTGTTGTGGAAGTAGGAGGATCCATGTGGTCGACATGTCCATCTTGGAGCAAGCATGGTGAGATGTCATCATCTTCATGCACCATGTACATCGTCTCCATGAGCGGGAACTCATCCTCGTGAACCTAGTGCACATAAGAAGACACAGGGAGAGGTTAATGTGTAGCAAAGCATGTCCTCCATGGACCTATCATCACTCTCCAACTCACTTTGTGTATCACTCATGTCCTCCAAACGGAAGCACTCAAACTCACATATGGGGTGGAAGTCACTCAACTCATCATCACTCTCACTCAAGTGGGCTAAGTGGCTCTCATCCTCACATGGGATTGGTACCAACTCATCAATGAAGCATAGGGGAGTAGGCTCGACTTTCTCATCTCCATGCGCCTCCTTGGTTGAAGGAAAATTCCCATGCTCAACCATCTCAACTCCATGCGCCTCCGTAGGTGAAGGGAGAATCCCATGCTCACCATGCTCAACTCCATTGCCTCCTAAGTCGACCTCAAGTGGTGGCATCTCGGAGACTTGTGCATTGAGCTCGTCGAAGTAGAGCTTCTTGGCGCTTGGCGTTGTGCATTGCCATGCCACGTGACCCTTGGCCTTGCACACCTCACATAGGAGATTGGGACATTCCCGTGGAGGGTGGCCTTGTTGCTTGCACTTGTAGCATCGGAGTCCATAGGCACGTGACGAGGTAGAGGCCATTGTGGTGGTGGCACAAGAGGTGGAAGTCGCCTTATGAGGAAGGTATGCTCGATGTGCACTTGCTATCCTTGGAGTGGTAGGCACCCTATCAAGGTGTTTGTCGCCTTCATGTCGAGGCTCTCGTCTTTGTGCATCAGCACCATGGCTTGAGTGGTGCCGTCAAAGACTCGTGGAAGATGTTGGGCGATGGCGATCATGAAGTGGCTTGTGGCGGCGAAGCTCATGTGGTGACGTATGTCGATGACGGTCCTTGCCATTCCTAGATGATGGCTCATGCGACTTGGCATGTTGCTTGCGGCGCCTTGTGGAGCTTGGAGAAGAGTGTCGATGACGCTCGTGATGGGGACGCTCTTGATGCTCCAAATGGTGTACTTGACGTCGATGATCTTGGGCATAAGCACTCTCATGGTGGCGCCTTGTGGAGCATGGAGAAGTATGTCGATGACGCTCATGATGGGGACGCTCTTGATGATCCATATGGTGCCATCGTGGAGGTCCTCTATCTTCATATGTAGCTCCATTGGCCAAGTAGGGGTGCGTGGTAGCACCGGTGTTGCTCATGGTGGAGTCGAGGTGAGGTTCCGCCATGGTGTCGATGTCGTACTCGTGGCGTTGCTCCACCATGTCGTCCATGCTTGAGGAGCCATTGTCGATGTAGAGCTCCTCGATGTCGTCCTCAAGGTGGTGCTCCACCATGTCATCCATGCTTGAGGAGCCATTGTTGATGTAGAGCTCCTCGATGTCGGTCATGTCGGTGATGCTCGCGGAGCCATAGTCGGTGTCGAGCTCCACATGTTCCTCCACATCCGCGGTGCTTGAGGAGGTGTCCTCCTCGGAGTGCTCCATGTACTCCTCCGTATCCTCATCTTCGCTATCCATGTTAGCACGATGGTATGTATATGGTGTATGTTAGTGGAAGAACACTACCTCGCAATCTTACCGTGGTATGACAAGATTGGGGTGATCCAACAAAACCGAGAGTTAGAACAATTGTATCGGGCACTCACACAAAGACACACGCAAAAGCTAGCAAATATGGTGGTAGGTGAGTGTGGTGGAAAGCCAAAAGACGAAATCCGAAATCAAGTTTGTTGTTAAGAGTGGGTGAAGTCCAACGAAATCAAATGTCAAAGCGATGATCACTAGAAACACGGAAAAGATATGGAACACACACACGAGATGAACGGGGTTAGTGCGACCAAAAAGTGAGCGGAAAAGTGTATGAAGCCCTTAAGCAAGGGTGCTCGATGTCACACTAACACAAGAAGAGATCAAAGCTTTGGTTGCAACGAAGAGACAACAAGATTTACACGCGGCCTCTCTTCTCTTTTTCTCTCTTTTGCTTAAAAGCTTTTCCCTCTTTTGTATTTGGTGGCACTTGCACTCTTTTGTATCTATGGTGGCGCTTTGTACACTTTGGTATGTATGATGGCACTATGCACACTTGTGCTCTTTTTGTATTTTGGCGGCTTTTTCTCGCACTATGTTAGCGTTAGCTCGCTTTTGCTATCTTGCCACACGAGTTTTGCTTAGAAGCTTTACTCCACACGACACACACATCTCACAATCGGGGCCACGTGCAATGTCTCGCAACACTCGATAAGCAATGCTCGTAGGATAGATCGCAAAAGGAAGAAGGGCTACACGGTGGGGAGCAAGTTATACCTAGATGAAAAGTTAGGCGGTGTCGTAACACACAACTTGCGAGGATGGCGACGATGGTGTCGTAGTTGCGCCGGAGTCCGGGGTGCCGAAGGTGTCGCCGCGGTGTTGATGTAGACGCGGAAGCTCGAAAGACAATCCTTGCACTCCAAAACGGAAACCGGGCAAAATAAGTCAATGCCCGAAAATTTGGGTCACGACGAGCGATCGAAGGTGTCAAAATTTTGGAGTCGGAAAATTTCGGAAACGGTGTCAAAATTAGAGTTAAGATGAAAGGGGATAACTGTGAAAGTTTGGGGTCAAACGGGCGCCGGAAAGTTGTCACAATTTGGAGCAAAAAGTGAAGTCAAAATGGGCGAAAACTGGGTCAAACCCGGTCCAGAACCCGGTCAAACCGGACCTGGGACCGGCCGGCCCGGTCCAGAACCGGATCTGGAACCGGATGGGCCCCTGGACTTGGTCCGGATGGCACCGGTCTGAGCCCCGGTTGCAGACCGGACGGCCCGGTCAGAAATCCGGTCTGACCGGATTTGGCTGAGCGCGCTAGTGGTGATGTGTTGATCTGCGCGCGTAGCTGCTAGGTGCGGAGAAGATTGAGCAGGAGCGTGGGATTGAGGCGTGGTGGTGCTGCTTGATGCGATGCGCGCGAGGCTGGCGTGCAGGTGGAGAGGCGCGCGCGCGAAGGCTGCTGCTGCGTGCGGCCCGTGCGGGGAAGGGAGCGGATGCGGGCGGCCGACCGGCGGGTCAAGCGCGAGGCGGGCGAGCGCGGCGTTTGCTGTGGAGGCGGTCGGCCCCCGCGTGGCTTGGCCGGGTGCGGTTGGGCCAAGGCGGAGAGGATGCGGCGTGGAGCGGGAGCTGTGCTGCAGAGGCGAGCCTGGCCGAGCTGGGGCGGATCGAGGCGAGGCAGGTCGGCGCAGCGGTGGCCGTGGCTGATTTTTGCGGGCGCGCGTGCGAGCACAGGGGAGCAGGGCGGAGCTGCTGCGGGGCCAGCGGATGCGGCGCGCGGCCTGGTTGCTGGAGGCGTGCGTTGGCGCCTTGGCGGCCGGCGCGGTGGGCCAGACGGCGGCTGATGGAGCGGGGCGGCGCTGTGCGGTGGTTGCGCGTGGATGGTGAGCGGCTGGTTGCTCGCGCGGGCCAGGGCCAGGGCGGCAGGCGGTTGACCAACGGAGATCACGGGAAGGCGGCGGCCGGGTGGGCCCCAAGCGGGTGCGCCATGGTGAGGAACTCGGGAATAATATGAACTCGAGTATGAACAGCTATGAACACGGACGAAAATTGCTCAAATTCGAGCGGAATTGGACGAAATTGATGGGGAAAAGATGGGGAAGTAGTAGATCAAGCACTCCAACACCAAATCCATGGACCAAAACCACTCAAAACGCAACGAAATCGCAGATCCGTCCAAAGGCCAATTAGGGCTATTTTTGGGGAAATTTTTGGAAAATTTTTTAGAAACGAAATTGGGTGGGTGTAGGGTCAAATCCACGGAAACCAAAGGCTGCTGATACCATATGATGAGGTCTAAGACCCCGTGTGTGGCCCGATCTTGCGGTTGACCCGAAATCCAAAGGGGATGAGGAGGGAGAGCGCGAAGAACACGATGAACACGAAGAACACGAAGAACTCACGCACGCACACCAACCCGATACAATCGATACTTACCCCCGTGGCTCGATGGACCACGCCAATAGAATCAACCCGGGAGAGACGCGCGGTAGAATCCGGAGTGAGAGATCGGTGAGGGAGATGAATCTAGGAGTGGGAGAGAGAGTGGGTAGCACTAGAATCTCACACTCACAAGTCCAATCATCCAACAAGGGTAGCCTTGATACAAAGGGGATGAAACCCTAGGGAGACAAAGCTCAAATCCATGTCTAAGCCTAAATCATGTCTAAAGAGGTAAGGGGGGGTGTCTTGGGTCTATATATAGGCCTACAAGACAACACATGGCGAAAAGGTACATAAGTGGGTAACTTAGGCAGTTTGGTGGGTAGTTTCCGTCGGATCCGGTGCGGGGCCGGTCGGACCGGAGCTCGGGACCGGGCGGTCCGGTTGTTGAGCCGGTCGACCGGTCGCCAACCGGGCGAGGTCGGTCCGGGGCCGGTCGGACCGGACTTCGGGCCGGCTGGGCCTCCTCCTCCCTCTTCCTTCTTCTCTTCTTTCCTTCTTCTTCTTCCTTCTTCCTTGCACCATGGGAGTTCCTTCTCTCTTGGTCCTTGTCGATGTCGGCACCTATAGACACCATGACGATAGGCATGAGGTAGCATACCATTCGAGTTGGCGTTGAGGTCGACCATAGAGAGGAAGGAGTTCACCTTTACATATATGGCGGGGTTTTGTGTTGTTGGTCCACTTGGGGGACTCCTTGGCCATGGTGTAGCGTCGACGATAGGCGGGGCTGCATCACATTTAGCATTACGAATGTTCGCTGGCGATCGTGATCATTATCCTTATGGTGTGTAGTAACCCTTACTCTTCTCCAACACCTAGCGGCGACACCTCACACTATGAGGGTTAATAAACCGGGCGGAAAAGGCGAGTAGAAGACATGAGAGGGCTTTTGCGTCGGGAGGAAAGGCAGAAGCGGCTGAAGTGGCGAGGACGGTTGCACCGAGCAAGAAAGACCGAGACGATGCACATGTGTATTAGGGCAATGAGATTTCTTCTATTTGTGGACTGAGGAGAAATGATCCCACTTAGATTAAAACTGGCCAATTTTATCCACGATGGAAAAAAGAGAGTCAAAAACCAGTCAACCATCTTAAAACCGTTGGTAAGGACCAAATTAGACTTAATTAAGAGTTTAAGGTCAAATTTATAGTAAACAGAGTTAAGGGACTAAAATTAGCCTTTTGCAAGATTTTAGGGGCCAAAAGAGCACTTAACCATAATAATAATATCTCGTATTACTTGAAAGTCTGGATATAACACTTGTTTCGACTTTGAAATAATTAATTATTGGATACTTAGAAGTAACAACAACTCTAGATATAATACTTGTTTCGCATGACTGACAACTTTGCAATTTTCTTGTACTATTTACATTAGTAACTCTAGATATAATACTTGTTTTATATGACTGACACCTTTTCATTCGTTGATTATTGTCTCTAATTCCTAAAAGTTGCATTAAACTACAATACAGTAGTGCATGAAATGACTAGATTGCCTAGTTTCATAATCTATACTTTTTATAAAGAAAAATATTACTAACTACAATCAATATTAGTCTATCTTCACATGCAGATCATCCACATCATCTATTCCATTAGCCTATCAAATATCCATGTTATCCCCACTAACATTTATTGTTGACATATATTTACATGCAAGCTATTCATGTTACCAATTTTGTCCATCCAATCATCCACATCACCAATTTATAGCCATAAAAATATACAACAACTTGCTTTATATAATATATTTTCCTAGAAAATTCCTCCCGCAGTCGCGTGGGGTATGTTTCTAGTATCTAAAAACATTTCCTCACATCTTAATGACTAATGCCTTTTACCGTCTCTAGAATACTCATTCCATAGGAAAAAAAATGATTTGCCGGAGCGGATTATTTGCTCATCACATGATAAAACAATGTCTTCCTCGTCAAGAATATATGGCACAGAAATGCTTTCAATCACACGATGAAACAATGTGCTCTGGTTTTTTTATTAAAAAACGTCCTTTCTTGTGCATTGAAAGGTACACATACTACATGGACACATAAATTTTGTTTTGATGGTATAACCTTAAGTTATTAACCGTACGTACTCGAATAGCACTATTGAAATTCTATGATCATTTACTAGTGAACATTGTCAAGCTTCTTGCACTAGCCAAAGCAACCAAAAGTCTCGAACTAATGGAAAGAGCTAGGCAGTCCACTTATACATCTCAACACCCCTCCTCACGTGTAACCGAAAGAAGAGAAGAGGAGGTCAACACGTGGAAAGCAGAATAGCACACGTATGAATAATCATATACGCGGGCGGACATAGGGGTGGGAAAATATTGCAGAAGCCAAGAATCGAACTCGAGACCCTGGGCTATGATACCATGTCAAGCTTCTTGCACTAGCCAACGCAACCAAAAGTCCGAACTTATCGAAAGGGCTAGGCAACCACTAATACATCTCAACAAACATTATTCACGGATTCAAGACATTTATAGGGGTCTTCACAAAAATATCTCTCGCCATGTGTCAGCATTAGAGTGATGAATTTGGGAATAGTGTTGCACCGTGTGGAAAGTGTTGGGACGAGTTAACCACATTTTGCAACTAGTGAGACTAATTTGAACGTAGTGAACAACTATTGGGACTGTGGGTGCTCTAAACAAATCTAGTACAACTTTGTACTCCCTCCGGTCTCTTTTATTAGTTTACTCGGGATATAGTATAACTTTGTACTAAATTTGAGTCAATTAAAAAGGACGGGAGGGAGTATTATGTAAACTTAGTGAAAATCCATCAAATGTAGTTTGACCTAAGATAAAAAAAAACCAAAATTTGATTGTTGTGTTCTTTAGACTTAGATCATTCATGAATATTCGTGACCCACTACGGGGTCTAGCTAGCTTAGGTAAAGAAAATTAGATTAGGAAAATAGAGACCGGGACACGAAATCTACGGACAATGCTGCCCTGTATTTTTTGACATAAGTCGGATGGCCGCATTTACTACCACCGGTGTCCTCTCTCTCTCCCCTCCTCTCTCTCTCGCTCCTCTAAGAATCGCGTGTGGGTACGTGTGTGCTCGTTCGAGAGAGGGGCACACTGCATCAAAGCAATTTATTGGGCCACCGCGAATCTGCCCTGCACAATGGACCGTTAGATTGCTCTATCCAACGGTGTAGATGTAGCGAAGTTGTCATATATTTTAAGGCACTAATGTGTGCCACTTATGATACTAATGTATGTGCTATGCACGTGATAGCTGATGCCAAGGTGAATATAAGATCATCTATATTACAGATTGAAAAATATGTACTTCCTCCATTGACAAAAGAGTGTACCTGCGGGATTTCCAAGATAAATTATTACGATTTTGATTTCCGTGAGATGAGAAATAAATATTTTTTACTACTATAAATATGCATGGGAAAATTTGCTACAGGACATCGTTATTTTCTGGCGTTTGCTGAAACACACCACTCGATTATGTATTTGCAAGGTACCATTACAATTATGTGGCACATTTGCAGAACACACCACCTGGCTAAAAAAATGGAAGTTTCTGCACTTTTCGCTGGGATGACTAGTTTTGAAGGGCATAGTGAGAAAGTTTCTGTTTTTAGTCAGGTGGTATATATGTTCTATCAATTAACTAAATAGATTAAGTGATGCGACCTAAGGCCACGTGGGTTGCCCGATCTCACGAATTGACCGAGGGAAAGGCGGGGGAGAGGAAGAACACGAAGAACGCGGCGAAGAACACGATGAACACACGCGAACTCACAGCAACCCGATACAATTCCGGTTTACTCCCGATAGCCCGAACCACTATCCCGATAGAATCTCTCAAGGGAGAGACACGCGGTAGAATCCCCGAGAGGAAGATCGGTATACGATCGGTGGAATCACACGAGTGAGAGACCGGTGGTAGAATCACAAGTGTGAGAGACTAATCATATAAGGAGTGCCTTGTACAATAGATTATGGTAATCTAAGGAGGGGGTTTCCCTAATCCCAAAGGGATGGTGGAGGCATAAGCCTAGGTTCTCTCAAGTCCAACTCTAACCTAATGAAGGGGGAGGTGGGAGCCTATATATAGGGAGCCACTAAGGAGGGGTAGTTTAGGCATACAAGGGGGTACATGGGACTTGGCCCGAATTGACTTGGACGCATAGGGGGGCGGATTGTCCGGCCTTAGTGGGGCGGATAATCCGAGCAATTGTGCTTCATGCGCCGTCTCTTCTTGGCGACCTCGGGCGCTCTTCTTCCTTCTTCTCTTCCATGCCTCCGTGACCTCGGCCTTGAGTGTGGTTCTTGTCGTTGAAGCACATGATGAAGCGAAGACCGTAGGTCGGGCTACATCATCTCCCCCCACTTGAAAAAGAGTCGTCCTCGACGATGAGTCTTCATGAATGTGTAGAGGAGGTAGATGACACCAACGCTTTAATTTCCCTTCACTTGTCAAGAGCCCTATCAATAGCACAAGAAAAGCAAAGGAGCAATCAAAGCGTAGCCAAAGTTCAATGGATTTAGCAAGGGAGCGCAAGTAGAAGGAGGTCACCTTAGCAAGATACCGGTGTGCTCTCATCGAGAGATCTTGTGTAGTAGACGTGTGGGGTTGAACCCATTCATTGACGCTCATCCACAAGTCACGAGTACCTTCACACAACAAAGACCAAGCAAAGTATATGTGTGCGTGATAGAGGAGCATATCATCAAGGACATGTCCATTCATGTTCACAACACCGTTAGCACAACACAAATATAACAAGAATAATGCATATGCAAGGTCAATGTGTAAGAACTCCGTATGGACATCTTCCAAATGCGGAAACACAAAATCTCCAAAATGTGAGACGACTATGATGTCCATCTCATGTAGAAACTCATGTGCATTATTGCACTCAAGGCATCGGAAAGAGAAATTGTTCAACATCCTTGAAGCAATAAGTGGAGAATTTGGCCAAAACGCATAAGAGGAAGTGTCCCAAATATCATCAACATGTGTGCACACAAACCATTGGAAAGAGAAATTTGTCCTCATATTTGGTGCAACACACAACATATCTTCCAAAAAGTTCACCAAAACATTTGCACAACCGTGCGTGCCAACAAACCAAAAGAAAGAGCAATTGGTCAACTTGTTTGAGGCAACACCAACGGTAAGAATCACATCATCATGCTTGCAAAAGAACCACAAGAAAGAGAAATTGTTCGGCATGTTCAATGCAAAGCATGGGAAAGGTATTAGAGCCGGGTTCGATCTTGTACTTGCTTGTATTATGCTCTCAAGAGCTCTCTTTGTCAACTCGTGCTCAATCGAGGTTGACATTGGCATTCTTGTACCTACACACACAATAGGCAAAGCAAAGAACGTGTGTGCATGGTATATGAACACATCATCCATCATGATGGTCCATTTCTTTTGCACATCACTATTAGCGTTAAGCAAAGCATTATAATAGATATGGTGAATATGCGGGGTAAACACATGAACATGCTCATCATGGATATATGCAAATTCTCCAAAATTTGAGAGAGCTATGGGGGCAATCTCATTTACAAGCATGTTAACATTAGGGCAAACCAAGCATTGGAAAGAGAAAGTATTCAACATTTTGGTTGCACTAATGGGAGAATATTGCAAGCATGTAGCACAAAACATGTTCAAGTTTGTATCATAGCATGGCATGGTCAAATTGTCACAAGCAACTATTTCCACATGATCAACAATGGTGGTATCACAAGTATCACAAGGGAAAGTGAAAGAAGCATATGACATAGCAATAGGATCATCCAACTCATGCAAGCACTCACAAATCATCATGTCCACTAGTGGGATCATGGCATCATCAACACCCATATAGGTACCTTTGTAGTCCCGCTCATATGAGGTAGGTGTTGTGGAAGAGGTAGGCTCGATGTGGCCTCCATGTTCATCTTCAAGCAAGCATGGTGTGATATCTTCATCTTCATGCACCATGTACATCTTCTCCATGATCGGCGTCTCATCATCCATGGGACCTAATAAGACACAAGGAAACACACTAGAGGTAGAGGGTAAGTTGTTAGAATTTGAAATGGCCTCACATGACCTATCAACTACCACTCTCATCTCACTTGGTGTATCGCTCATGCTCTTGAAGTGGAGGCACTCAAGCTCACATATGGTGGAATCGCTCATCTCACATATAGTGGAGTCGCTCATCTCACATATAGTGGAGTGCCTCATCTCCATGGCAATGGCGTCGTCGATGTCCGAGCAACCTAGCAAAGAGGAAGACAACACAAGAGAAGTAGAGGTTAAGTTGTTAGAAATCCAAGTGTCCTCACTCAACTCATGGGGTGTGTCACTCTTGCTCTCAAGATGTTTGAAGTATGCGTTGCACTCGGCTTTTTCTTTGGGTGTCATTTGGGCTTCTCGAGCATCTAGCTCGGCGAAGTATGCTCTCATCTCGGCTTGTTCTTGTGGGGTCATCATGTATATCTCACTAGGATAGGTGTATATGTATGGTGGAAGGAAAACTACACAAGTATCTCACCTATCAAGAAAGTATCGGAAAAATGGTTCAAGTCAAGAGCAAAGTCGAAATGTATCGGGGTTACTCACACACACACTCAAAGCACACGCAAAAGGCTAAGAAACACTATATGTGGTGGGTAAGGGGTGGATAGCAAACGAAAAAGATCAACGGAAAAGTCTATTGTCAAATGTGGGTAAGATCCAAAGTCAAATGTCAAGAGTGGTGATCTATGTCAAGGAAACACGGAAACACACACAACGGAGAACAATGCGGTTAGCGCGACCAAGGAAGTGAGCTAAGTAACAAGATGGTCCTAACGAAGACTATAAGCTCGGTGTCACGCCAACACAAGAGAGACGGTAGCTCGGTTGCATAAGAGGGAAGCAACAAGATTTGCACAAATGCCACTCTTCTCTTTTCTCTCTTAGTGCGCACAAGCTTTGCACTTCTCGGTATCGGTGGACACACACTCTTCTCTATTTCCTTTTTTTTCTCTTTTTTTTCACTTTTTTTTCTATGCTTAGAAGCTTTCTTTTTCTCTATGTATATGTCACACTTTTTCTTCTTTTGTGTATCTTTCTCACCGAGCTTGCTTCGGAGCTTTGCTCAACACAACGCACACACACCCTCTCACGGTCATGACACTTGTGCAATGCTTCGCAACACTCGGAAAGCCACTCTCAATGGGATAGGTACACAAAGAAAGAAACGGGGCTACAAGGGGTGAGGGGTGCAAGTTATACCTAGATGTTAGGCGGTGTCAAGCACACGAACTTGCGATGATGGCGACGATGGTTTCGTAGTTGCGCCGGAGTCCGGGGTGCCGAAGGTGTCGCCGCGGTGTTGATGTAGACGCGGAAGCTCGAAAGACAATCCTTGCACTCCAAAACGGAAACCGGGCAAAATAAGTCAATGCCCGAAAATTTGGGTCACGACGAGCGATCGAAGGTGTCAAAATTTTGGAGTCGAAAAATTTCGGAAACGGTGTCAAAATTAGAGTCAAGATGAAAGGGGATAACTGTGAAAGTTTGGTGTCAAACGGGCGCCGAAAAGTTGTCAAAATTTGGAGCAAAAATTGGAGTCAGAACTGAACGAAACTGAAACAGCCTATGGCCGGCACTGCCGGGGTGCATCCGGCGGCACTGCCGGGGTGCTTGGACCGGCACTTCCGATGTGGTGAGGCCGGCACTGCCGGTCAATTCGTATTTTGCGCGGAGACGAAAGCGAAGCTGGAGATTTCTTGTGGATTTCTGGAGTTTGGCCGGCGCGTGTAGCAGTGGGTGAGCAGAGGCGCGACGTTGGGGCGGGCTGTAATAACCCAGAACATAGGAACAACGAAGGGTAGATTTAGAAATGGGATGTGCATTTCATTGCAAAACGGGGGAAATTTTCGCGCCTTATTGCAACTAAACCTAAGAGGGATCGAGGTTCTCTCTCATTTTGCATCTAGGGTTAGGCAATGTGAGTTAGGGAAATTTCGACATGATCTCTTTTGTAACTTGTTACTTTGGGGAATGTTTGCATTTGACAAGTGTTAATACATTAAACTATAAACATTGAACAATATAAATGGAATTCATAATTTAAACAACTTTGAATTTCAAAGTAAATCATAAATACAATATGTAATTCAGAATTTAAACATTACATAAATCCAAAAGCTCATAAACAAAAACTTGAGCTTTATTGATCATCAACACATAATACATAGTCTTTACAATATTCTTGATACAAGAATTGATAAATAATAAACAGAAATGAAAATGAAGATTACAATTTGCTCCTATAACTAAAACCTAAACTAAATGCTTGAAGAACATATTACTGGTCATATTCAACTTCAAAACCTGCAAAACAAATCACAAACACTAGCCGGAATATAAGTGTTAGCTCAAGATTCGATTTAGACAGTTAGCAAGTGACACAATCTTCGGTTTGGACAGAACCAAGTCACGAGCACACTTGTGCTTGTCCAAAACCGGGGACGACACAAGATAGGATCGACGAGCAGACCAAAGCGAGCAGGCTGCAGGGGGCTCAAGTTTCAGCATATGAGAGCACACAGCTCAAGTGTCTTTGGGCGACAACGACAAGGCCATGCAAGAGCATAGTCACCAAGCATGCCAGGCTTGTGTGTCAATGCGAGAGAGAAGTAGGGATCATATAAAAGGAGCACAAACCCTAGAACCGGTGACCGATCGACCGGATAAGATCACCGGGTAAGGGTGAAGCAAAAACAAGCGAGTTCATACTGTTCTTGAGCAAGAACAGAACCAACACACAACTCCTCAAGCCACCGAGAGATCATGGTGACCTAGAAGATCATCCAAGCTGCGGAGGTGAAGGGACTGTGAACAAACCCAAGTCCGCATCAACAAAGCATTACTTTCTAGGAGGCTGGAACAAGGTATACCTAGTTCTGGAAGAGATCCAATGGATCTAATCCATCATATGCATAAGCATGGAATGAGCGGATGCTCATATGGGTAGATCATCACTTGGTTTTCACCAAGGATTACTGCCGATCAAAAGCTACTAAAACGAAACCATCCGGATACGGATCTTGTGCACGAAGCAAGATCCGATGCACGAATAGCACCGAGTAGATGTATTGCAATAAATAGCAGCTAGTATAGACTACACGGAAAATCCTAGGCACATAACCATCGAAACCCTAGATTTCTTCACGAGGCAAGCATATTGGCATTCATACTTACTATGATTCCCTAATATGCAAGCAAAGTTGAGTAGCCAACAAGATCCAACCACTAGGTGAGCAACCAATCAATAGCAAGGCTACTGAGGTCACATCACACTTAGCACCAAATAAGAGCAAGCCAAATAGACCACATCACTATCCAGAAATGGATTCGAGTTTAATTGCTTGTAAAAGAATCATGAACGACAAACTCATATACAAGCAAGACATTTAAATCATCACCGCATAAGCGAGTTCATCATAATTAAGTAATCTAAGCATGAATTTATCACGGATCCATGCTAAGCATGACAACAACATACTTGTTAAGCAATACAACTTAATTCATAGCCACTAGAGCAAGTAAGCAACGGCACGGTGATGCTTGAGCATCGGCATCACCAAATAAGTGAACCATATAACCACGGTGTTAGCCGATAAGCAATCATCGACAAACAATTGATCAAATTGATCAATCATAGCAAGCCAAGCTACACGGAGAGATTTGCCAACAAGCAAGAAATGATCCAATGGATCATTAGATTGCGAAATTAATCTTGAATCATATCACGAGGCACCTCGGCACACACACAAGTGTCACGGATGCATCACAAGTACACCTAGACAAGCAAGCATGATAGTCCGAGTAAGCATAAGCAAGTCATAACCAAGCATAGCATGGAATAGATAGCTTTTGAGCAAGCACGGTAGAGCATGGCAAGTACGAGCATGCTAGGAGCGACGAGAGAAGTAAGCACGACATAGATAGCAAGCAAATCGACATGTGCCGGTACCGAGCAAGCGGTAATCGACCATGAGCTTGCGATGAACCGAAGCACGATAAGATTGCGCGGCGATAGTATGACTCTAGATGATCACAAGACCACCAAAGAGCAACGAGATCATGAGGAGGAAGAAGAACGGTGGCAAGGGAGGCGCACGAGAAGAGAAGGAGGAGGAGCGAGAGGACCTTACCCGCGCACGGAGGCGAAGCTATGGCATGGCGAGCGGTGCCCGCGCGGCCATAGCGAGCTGCAAAGCCGGGGAAGTCGCCGGCGTTACGCCGGCGAACACCACCACGAGCGGCACGGCATGGAGACGACGGCACGGGCGGCGCAAGCAGCACCCGCGCCGAGGTCGGTCTCGGAGGCGCACACGTCGACGACGAAGGCGAGAGCTCGTCGGAGAATCACCGGATCGCCCATGGCGATTCTCCGAGAGATCCGGACCGAGGCGGTTCGCCGGGAGAGGACGAGAGGAGAGAAACGGCTCGGACGGATCGATAGATGCTGCTCGAGGCGGTTCTAGATCGGTAGGTGGCCACGGCGGAGGAGGCCGGTGATGGCCGGAGCAGGGCGGCGGCCATGGCGGCGACGCCATCGCCTCAGGGTCGCCGGAGATTAGGGTTAGACGAGTGAGAAGAGGGCCGAGTGAGAGTGAGAGTGGTGGGCCGCTTCGGCGCCACCAAACCCAAAAGGGGGCCGGCCTATTTGGGCCGTCCACAGGTTAGTCTATTAGGCTGGGCCCAATATGAGTCCAAGGGGTATTTTGGTCTTTTTCTAATTAATAAAAGATCAAAACTTTACCAAATTTTAATAAATCATAAACAACTCTAAAAATCCAATAAAAATTGGATTTATGAATGAAAAATAAATCTTAACCAGAATAAAATATGAAATGGAATTTATGAAACAAATTCAAAATCATGAATTTTCAGAATTTAAATAATCAATTGGAATTTTCAATTATTATTTCCTTGTATTTAAAATTCAAGGAAAAATCTCAAATAAGTTCAAAAACTTATTTTCAAACATTTCAAAATGAGATTCTATTATTCCAAGTCATCTCTTTTGAACCGGAGAATTTTTCCCGAGAAAACTACTATATTCCCTTTTATTCCAAAAACTATAGAGGTAACTCTATAATTTCAAATTATTTTGGAATGACTAAGGTAATTACCAAGTAAACTCATGTTACTTTGAATTGTTGTACTTTGTGTGAATTACAATGATTAATACTTTTAAATCAATTGTAAATTACCGTCAAAGACATAAATCTTAAATACAACCCTAAATTGTAATAATTCAATGGGGTAAAGGGATTCAACATAAAATAATACATCCATGATTGCATTATTTGGATTTTTATAACATTGTCCTTACCGGACAATGATGCTTCTTACTGAACCCGAGGTCCGGGTTCCATCAAGCGCATTGAGCTGCACTATCTCGCAGGTCCACGAGGCAAGTTCACCCTTGCTCATGTCAACTTGATTATCTTCTACTACTTTTAATGCAAAGCTATATACTTATCATTCCTGCATCGCAAATGAAATGTTAATTTCCAACTATGAATATGACTATGTGGTGGCAATGGAACCATGGTATGTGTTGATATGGTGGAGGTTCCATTGCAATGGGTTATATCACCCTAGGATTAAATTACCAATGCCGTCCAGTGATTCTAGCGCCGTACAAACCGCGTTGACCATGAGATCTATAATGGCTCTGGAAAAGCCAGTTGTATCTTTTCCCTTACGCACGCCAACGGATCGGGGAGACGGTGGGGTCTTTGGAGGCACTTGCCGCAATAGGTTGGGAAATCCTTTTAAATCCCCATCCATTGGTGATGTTAATCTCTTCCGATCTATGAAGGATTGTCCGGAGTATACCATGAGTAAAGCCGTATTATCGGGGAAGTCTGCGGAGGTATACGGTCGGACAAAAGGGTGGGTTTGCGGTCGCGGAGAAGGCGGTGTGGGCTTGGATCTTTATACCGGCCTCACACCAAAGGAAGTGTGAACGGGGGCAAGTCCTGCGGATGGCAAAAAGGGTGAGATCTCTTGTGGGAAAAGTAACGCACCTCTGCCGAGTGTATCAAATTGTGGTTGTCACTCCTTGTTCCGGGAAGGGAGCTGCGAACGCGGCGGGAAAGGAACTCCACGAAGTTACGGTCAACTCTGTGAAGGCGACGGGCATAGTTTTCATAATAAAAGCAACCTTTTGAAGAAATGTTTGCAAAACATGCATTGACCTGCGATTTCATGATCAATGGTCGTAGCTAGTGCATCAAACACCTTTTATTCTTTTAGAACTTGCTGAGTACCTCTGTACTCACTTTCTTTCGACACCCTTGCTAGACTGTGATCCCGAAGTGGAGGCTATCAACGATGGAGCACCAGAAGGAAGCTACGAGCTGGTCTACGAAGAACACTGATCTTACTGGCGGAGTAGAAGGCGTAGACTATGGGATAGTCTACGGACCTGATGACACGGAGGTGGAGGAGTAGTGACATACCTTAGTATCATAGAGCCGAGCAACGTAGAACTTACCTAAATAAGTTGTTGAGCTCTTTTCATCTTTAGTATAAGTTGTAATGGTACTTTAGTAGTCTCTTAGGGTGTTCTCATAGGAACTGTGAGGATACCAACTTGTAAGACAATGTTTGTAATAAAGTATGGAGTGTTATGACCTGCAATGTTTCTGTTGTACCACTGCGAGGGATATGGCAATTTGTGAGGAAGTCCCTTCACAAAGATCATATCAACGACTTGTATACTACAACATGCGGTGGTATCTTTGGGTCACCGCGAGTGGTATCAGAGCAAATGTTGCGACCTTAGGTTGGAAAAACCTAGTATAGGGAAGAAACCTGTAGGAGCCTAGTAGAAATAGTAAAGGATTCTCTAGAAATATGGTGGTTATTCACTTGAGAATAGCAAAACCATATATTTTAGTGCGATAATTCTTTATTATAGCTATTATGATGCATTATCACTACTAATATTCTGTTTTTGTATACAGCCATAATGGCGAACACTTTTCCCAAGAGGACTGCGAGGAAAGTTGAGGGTTGGCTTGGTGATTATGATGGACCAATAACGGCTCTCCTGTGTGGGATGCTTGAAGGAACTTCATTGCGATCCACGGATACACATTATCAAGTATACTTACTATGATGGGGAAATCCTAGCCAAGTGCGAGTATCGGTCCAACTACCGGAAAAGCTGGCTGATGAGCCGTATAATGCCATACGGAGAAGCCAAAACTATCACCACGACCTACCATATGGGCCTATTCAAGGCAATCCTTGAGATAAGGCAGCACAAGTCGATAGAACTCCTATGTTCGAGTTTTCTCATATACCTCATGCCGAGGAAGATGAGGATCCCACTCTTAATCATTTGGTGTTAGCCCACGAAGTCCTGAAGGCTGCGGCACGGCACATGGATAGGCTGTAAGTCTTTATTGACCACGATGTATCTTTTACACATGAAGATGAGAGGTGAGATTGACCACATGCTAGCTGAGTTCACGGACCACGATAAAGTCCAAACTCGGATGCATGACTTGAGGGCACAACCACAACATACTACACCCTTCTTTAACCCAGACGAGTGATGTAGATTTGAGTGACCGAGTGGTTCAAGAGAAATCTACCTACAAGAGACCCACTTACACCTAACTTTGTTCCGCACTATCCACATGTGTCGGCATCATATGATGCTTGGATATGGGGAGACCACTCATGGAACATAAATTGCTCGGAGTCACCAGATTGAAAACTCGACGGGTTGGCGTTTCGGGGAACCTTTCGGTGATGAGGAGGAGCCAATTCCATGTGATACGAGGAGATGAGAGTGATGCGGTTAACCCAAATGTTAACCAACACTACGAGCGAGGAAGAGAAAGGTACTGATTCCATTTCTTTAGATTTGGAGATGGGCATATCTAAACCATCGCGGTACGTAGTAGGTGAGGGTTACGGAACAAAGAAAAAGAAGAAGAAGAAGATGAGGGGTCAAGTGAATAGGAATCCTCCATGGATGAGTTGGAGAAGAGACCTTGTATTCCACGGGGATATGTATGAGTCTTTATCTAGTTACTTTGGAATGACGGATCTCTGTCTCGGCACTTCGTCCGATTCGGATTACATACCTCTTTGGAAGGACCTTTGTTCCGGACGGTGTTCGGAAGACTAGTCGCTGTCTTGGTTGGACCCCGGGGATGTACGCGGAGGCGAATGAAGACGATGAGGAGTAGAGCTCCAAGGAAGAATAAAGTAATCTAGGTGGTATTGTAATAGAACGTATTTTAAATTCCCGTTGGCTTGGGCTTGGAGCCAAATAAGTGGTTTATATATACCACATGTAATATAAGTTTGTGAGTGTGTTATGTATTATACGGTGTATATACATAATAAATGTTTGTTTTGGATTTGCTTCTTGATTTAATTGTGTGACTAGTCCTGGGCAATGAGTTGAGCTCGAGAAAACATTCGCATGGTGTAATTATGAGTAATCGCTCTTTGTTACGAGGACTAGGGGGAAATGGCGTTAGTAGAAACCGAAGAGGCTCGCGAGAGAGCGGGAAGAAAGAGAAAAAGAGGAGGCGGATGCGGCAGCTAGAGCGAGAAAACGCACCACCACCACCACCCAATGTTGCACCCGGACTTCCAACGGTATATGAGGTCAATGGAGGAAGACGAGAAGGCGTTACCGGGAAAGTCGAGCAAGAATATGCGGGATTTCTTTACCCATGTCATCAATGAGAGGGGTAATGAAGGCAAGGGAGTAACACTATCGGACTTCCAAAATGCAAGACCACTACCATTCACATCAGCTCCAGAACCAATGGACGGCGAAGATTGGCTTATGGATGCTGAACGGAAATTGAAGACCGTTGGTTGCAACGATGAGGAGAAGATCGGATATACCACTTATGCGTTGTCGGGACCGAGCGGCATCATGGTGGGAGAACCTTGTAGCGATACACCCTCCGGATAAGGTATTCACACGGGAGGAGTTCAAGAAGAAGTTTCGGGATGCTCATGTTCCGGACGGCGTGGTGGAGGCTGAAGAAGAGGAATTTGAAGAGCGAGACGAGAATCTGCACCAATCATGCGGTATGTTCGGGATTTCAATAGGTTATCCGAGATATGCACACGAGGATGTGGATACGAGAGGAGAAACGGAAGAAGCGGTTCATGAAAGGCATGAATCCATACATGAAGATGCAAGCGAGGTTGGCACGAGCTGCCGAATTCCGGGAGCGATTGACTCGGCAATCACTTTCGAGGATGACTACGGGCAAGTCCGGGAGGACGGGAGGAAGAGGGCTCGTATAGAGCCAAGGAAGTACCCAATTAGTAAACCACTACCGATCGGAGTTTCAAACCTCGATATCGACCTACCACTTGGTAATCAATACAATCGGGAGGTCGAGTCGGAGCCAATTAACCGGATCATACTGCAACAATTGTGGCACGAGAGGTCATTTGCGGAAGGATTGCCAGAAACCCGAGAATCATACGGTATGGTTGTGGGAAGGAAGGACACATCAAGCCGGATTGTCCAAACAAGGCGTCTGGAACGGACGAGCTGCGGAGGACGAGGTGGAAACAACAACAACAACAACCGCAACAACGGTAACAACAACACCAACCGCAACTACAATAACTACAACAACAAGAAGGAAAGCCTTATGGAAAGCTGAATTGCACATCTTTGGAACAAGCGGAAGAGTCGGATCAAACGAGTCTTAGGTACGCTAAGCATTCTTACTCATCCTGGCAAAGTATTATTTGATGCTGGAGCAACCACATCATTTCTTGCATTGGAATTTGTGGAAAAATTCGGGCTTAGATGTTCTAAGTTAGAAACCCCTATAAGCTGTCCTATCCGCGGGGGAACGATCTTAGTGACCCACGTGAAAGAAGCACAAGTCCTAACCATATGTGATTGTGTGTATTTCGCGGACTTATTAATCATACCCATGAAAGACATATCGGTCATCCTAGGGATGGATTGGTTGACGAGAAAATGGAGCGGTGATTAGCTGTGGAGACAAAACGAGTATCACTTCGCGACTCCATCGGAGGTAGAATAGTGTTCCAAGGAGATAAGTACGGTGAATTAGAGATTGGATTGGAACTCAACGGCTGAAAGAAGTGAGAATTGAAGATATTCCTGTAGTGAATGAGTTTAAGGATGTATTTCCTAAGGAACTACCGGGAATGCCACCCGATAGAGAGATCGAATTCACAATCGACACTGATTCCGAGCACGGCACCAATAGCACAACCACCATATAAGATGGGGCCAAAGGAGTTAGTGGAGCCGAAAGCTCGAGATAGATGAGCTGGAACGAGAGGGATTTATTCAAGAAAGTGTGTCACCATGGGGTACACCGGTTATTTTTGTGGATAAAAGAGATGGAGGAAAGAGAATGTGTGGAGATTATAGAAATTTGAACAATGTAACTATCAAGAACAAGTATCCTTTACCTAGAATTCAAGATCTTTTTGATCAAGTTCAAGGAGCGAGGAGTCTTCTCGAAGATAGATTTAAGGTCAGGATACCATCAAATCAAGATCAAGAAGGAAGATGTACCAAAAACAGCATTCGTATCAAGGTATGGACACCATGAATACTTGGTTGTACCATTTGGACTAACCAATGCACCAGCAATTTTCATGAATTTGATGAACAAGATATTCATGAAGTACTTGGACAAGTTTGTGATAGTGTTCATAGATGATATTTTAATCTATTCCAAAGATAAAGAAGAACATGCCAAACATTTGAAGATAGTTACGCAAACTTTGAGAGAACATCAGCTATATGCAAAGTTCAGCAAGTGCAAATTTTGGTTAGATAGTGTTGAATTTCTTGGACATGTCATAACCAAAGAAGGCATAGCGGTGAATCCAAGCAAGGTTCGATCCGTATTGGAATGGAAATCACCTAAAAATGCTAAGGAAATACGAGGATTTCTTGGTATGGCGAGGCTATTATCGGAGATTCATAGAGGGATTTTCGAAGATTGCGGGACCAATGACCAAGTTACTCAAGAAAAATACTCCATTTGTGTGGATGATGAGTGTGAAGCCGGCTTCCAAACACTCAAGGATAAGTTAACCACGGCACCGGTGTTAGCAGTTCCTGAACCTGGAAAGGATTGCACGGTGTATTGTGATGCTTCCAAGAATGGACTTGGATGTGTTCTTATGCAAGATCGGAAGGTAATAGCTTATGGATCAAGACGGTTGAAACCACATGAACACAACTACCCAGTACATGATCTAGAGTTAGCGGCGGTTGTGTATGCTTTGAAGAGTTGGAGACAATTTCTATATGGATCCAAGTGTGAGTTATACAACGATCACAAAAGTTTGAAGTATTTCTTCACCCGGAAAGAATTAAACATGAGACGAGAAGAGATGGTTGGAGTTGATTAAGGATTACGACCTTAAGATCAACTATACACCGAGGCAAGGCTAATGTAGTAGCGAGATGCCCTAAGTAGGAAAAGTACGGAGAATCAACCTACGGAATGGGAGATTCCAAAGGAACTTCGGAAGGAGTTAGAAGATGCTCGGATCTTGTTTATTCAAGGTGATATCAAAGGAAGTATAGCAACCATGAGGATTATGGATGAGATGTACTCGGACTTGAAATATGAGATTATCCGAAAGCAAGCGGATGATTTGTTCATTCAAGAGGAAATCAAGAGGATTGGCGAAGGAAAACCATCGGAATTCCATCTAGGGGATTTTGATTCATTATATTTCCGAGAAAAGGATACGTGTACCGGATGATCCGGGAGTGAAGTCAATCATATTAAAAGAAGCACATGAAACCCCTTATTCCATACATCCGGGAAGTACCAAGATGTATATGGATTTGAAGGAGATGTTACGGTGGAACAACATGAAAAGAGAAATAGCACAATATGTCTCGGAATGTCATACATGTCAACGAGTGAAGGCGGAACATCGAGTCTGCAGGGATTACTCAAACCACTAGAGATACTGGAATGGAAATGGGATGAAATCGGAATGGATTTTATTCTTGGTTTACCAATGACTAGTAAGAGGAAGGATATGATATGGGTAATAGTGGATAGACTTACCAAGAGCGCTCATTTCATAGCCGTAAACACAAAGATACTTGCGAGAAAAGCTTGTGGATATTTATGTGAAGGAAATTGTGAGTAAACATGGAGTACCAAAGAAGATAGTCTCGGATAGAGGTTCGATTTTCACATCGACATTCGGAAACAACTACAAGAATCTTTGGGATCCAAGTTGGATTTCGGTACGGCATATCATCCACAAGCCGGAGGACAAGCCGAAAGAACCAATCGGATACTTGAGGACATGCTTAGAGCTTGTGCTCGAACTTTGGAGGCTCATGGGAGGATCATTTACCTTTAGCGGAGTTCTCATATAACAATAGTTATCGAGTAGTATTCGGATGGCACCGTACGAAGCATTGTACGGAAGGAAGTGTAGATCACCAATTTGTTGGTTTGAAACCGGAGAAAACAAGGAGTTTACACCGGATTACATCAAAGAAAGACAAGACGTCATCGAGGTGATCGGGATAGACTCAAGATAGCTCGAGTCGTCGGAAGAGTTACGCCGACTTAAAGAGAAGAGATTGGGAACCGAAAGTGGGAGACATGGTTTATACGAAGGTTAGCCCAATGAAAGGACTTAAAAGGTTCGGAGTGAAAGGAAAGTTAAGCCCTCGATATATTGGACCATTTAAGATAATCGGTCGGAATCGAGGAACGGCTTTTGAGTTGGAGTTACAGGCACAACTAAGTCAAGTTCATAATGTATTTCATGTTTCACAACTCGAGAAAATGTTTGAAGGCACTGGATGATCCTATCACATATGAAGAAATAGAATTGCAATCTGACCTAACTTATGTGGAAAGGCACTGAAAAGATCTTAGAAGTACAATGGAAGAAATTAAGAAACGAGCAATCAAATACGCAAAGTGCAATGGCAACATCATCTGAGCGAGAAGCTACTTGGGAGACGAGAAGAAGAACTCGGGAAGTCTTACCCGAGATGTTCGGGTACCAATCTTAACTTCGGGACGAAGTTTACGATTAAGGGAGAGAGGTTGTAATAACCCCAGAACATAGGAACAACGAAGGGTAGATTTAGAAATGGGATGTGCATTTCATTGCAAAACGGGGAAATTTTCGCGCCTTATTGCAACTAAACCTAAGAGGGATCGAGGTTCTCTCTCATTTTGCATCTAGGGTTAGGCAATGTGAGTTAGGGAAATTTCGACATGATCTCTTTTGTAACTTGTTACTTTGGGGAATGTTTGCATTTGACAAGTGTTAATACATTAAACTATAAACATTGAACAATATAAATGGAATTCATAATTTAAACAACTTTGAATTTCAAAGTAAATCATAAATACAATATGTAATTCAGAATTTAAACATTACATAAATCCAAAAGCTCATAAACAAAAACTTGAGCTTTATTGATCATCAACACATAATACATAGTCTTTACAATATTCTTGATACAAGAATTGATAAATAATAAACAGAAATGAAAATGAAGATTACAATTTGCTCCTATAACTAAAACCTAAACTAAATGCTTGAAGAACATATTCTGGTCATATTCAACTTCAAAACACTGCAAAACAAATCACAAACACTAGCCAGAATATAAGTGTTAGCTCAAGATTCAGTTTAGACGAGTTAGCAAGTGACACAATCTTCGGTTTGGACGAGAACCAAGTCACGGCACACTTGTGCTTGTCCAAAACCGGGGACGAGCACAAGATAGGATCGGCGACGAGACCAAAGGCGAGCGAGCTGCGGGGGGCTCAAGTTTCGGCATATGAGAGCACACGGCTCAAGTGTCTTCGGGCGGCAACGACAAGGCCATGCAAGAGCATAGTCACCAAGCATGCCAGGCTTGTGTGTCAATGCGAGAGAGAGAAGTAGGGATCATATAAAAGGAGCACAAACCCTAGAACCGGTGACCGGTCGACCGAGATAAGATCACCGGGTAAGGGTGAAGCAAAAACAAGCAGAGTTCATCATGTTCTTGAGCAAGAACGAGAACCAACACACAACTCCTCAAGCCACCAGAGATCATGGTGACCTAGAAGATCATCCAAGCTCTGGAGGTGAAGGAGCTGTGAACAAACCCAAGTACTGCATCAACAAAGCATTACTTTCTAGGAAGCTGGAACAAGGTATACCTAGTTCTGGAAGAGATCCAATGGATCTAATCCATCATATGCATAAGCATGGAATGAGCGAGATGCTCATATGGGTAGATCATCACTTGGTTTTCACCAAGGATTACTGCCGATCAAAAGCTACTAAAACAGAAACCATCCGGATACGGATCTTGTGCACGAAGCAAGATCGATGCACGAATAGCACCGGTAGATGTATTGCAATAAATAGCAGCTAGTATAGACTACACAGAAAATCCTAGGCACATAACCATCAGAAACCCTAGATTTCTTCACAGGCAAGCATATTGGCATTCATACTTACTATGATTCCCTAATATGCAAGCAAAGTTGAGTAGCCAACAAGATCCAACCACTAGGTGAGCAACCAGTCAATAGCAAGGCTACGAGGTCACATCACACTTAGCACCAAATAAGAGCAAGCCAAATAGACCACATCACTATCCAGAAATGGATTCGAGTTTAATTGCTTGTAAAAGAATCATGAACAGACAAACTCATATACAAGCAAGACATTTAAATCATCACTGCATAAGCGAGTTCATCATAATTAAGTAATCTAAGCATGAATTTATCACGAGATCCATGCTAAGCATGACAACGACATCTTGTTAAGCAATACAACTTAATTCATAGCCACTAGAGCAAGTAAGCAACGGCACGGTGATGCTTGAGCATCGGCATCACCAAATAAGTGAACCATATAACCACGAGTGTTAGCCGGTAAGCAATCAACGACAAACAATTGATCAAATTGATCAATCATAGCAAGCCAAGCTACACGAGAGAGATTTGCCAACAAGCAAGAAATGATCCAATGGATCATTAGATTGCGAAATTAATCTTGAATCATATCACGAGGCACCTGCGGCACACACACAAGTGTCACGAGATGCATCACAAGTACACCTAGACAAGCAAGCATGATAGTCCGGTAAGCATAAGCAAGTCATAACCAAGCATAGCATGGAATAGATAGCTTTTGAGCAAGCACGGTAGAGCATGGCAAGTACGAGCATGCTAGGAGCAGCGAGAAGTAAGCACGGCATAGATAGCAAGCAAATCGACATGTGCCGGTACCGACAAGCTGGTAATCGACCATGAGCTTGCGATAAACCGAAGCACGATAAGATTGCGCGGCGATAGTATGACTCTAGATGATCACAAGACCACCAAAGAGCAACGGATCATGAGGAGGAAGAAGAACGGTGGCAAGGGAGGCGCACGGAAGAGAAGGAGGAGGAGCGAGAGGACCTTACCGCGCACTGGAGGCGGAAGCTATGGCATGGCGGGCGGTGCCGCGCGGCCATAGCGAGCTGCAAAGCCGGGGAAGTCGCCGGCGTTACGCCGGCGAACACCACCACGGCGGCACGGCATGGAGACGACGGCACGGGCGCGCAGCGCACCGCGCCGAGGTCGGTCTCGGAGGCGCACACGTCGACGACGAAGGCGAGAGCTCGTCGGAGAATCACCGGATCGCCCATGGCGATTCTCCGAGAGATCCGGGCCGAGGCGATTCGCCGGGGAGAGGACGAGAGGAGAGAAACGGCTCGGACGGATCGATAGATCTGCTCGAGGCGGTTCTAGATCGGTAGGTGGCCACGGCGGAGGAGGCCGGTGATGGCCGGAGGCGGGCGGCGGCCATGGCGGCGACGCCATCGCCTCAGGGTCGCCAGAGATTAGGGTTAGACGAGTGAGAAGAGGGCCGAGTGAGAGTGAGAGTGGTGGGCCGCTTCGGCGCCACCAAACCCAAAAGGGGGCCAGCCTATTTGGGCCGTCCACTGGGTTAGTCTATTGGGCTGGGCCCAATATGAGTCCAAGGGGTATTTTGGTCTTTTTCTAATTAATAAAAGATCAAAACTTTACCAAATTTTAATAAATCATAAACAACTCTAAAAATCCAATAAAAATTGGATTTATGAATGAAAAATAAATCTTAACCGAGAATAAAATATGAAATGGAATTTATGAAACAAATTCAAAATCATGAATTTTCAGAATTTAAATAATCAATTGGAATTTTCAATTATTATTTCCTTGTATTTAAAATTCAAGGAAAAATCTCAAATAAGTTCAAAAACTTATTTTCAAACATTTCAAAATGAGATTCTATTATTCCAAGTCATCTCTTTTGAACCGAGAGAATTTTCCCGAGAAAACTACTATATTCCCTTTTATTCCAAAAACTATAGAGGTAACTCTATAATTTCAAATTATTTTGGAATGACTAAGGTAATTACCAAGTAAACTCATGTTACTTTGAATTGTTGTACTTTGTGTGAATTACAATGATTAATACTTTTAAATCAATTGTAAATTACCAGTCAAAGACATAAATCTTAAATACAACCCTAAATTGTAATAATTCAATGGGGTAAAGGGATTCAACATAAAATAATACATCCATGATTGCATTATTTGGATTTTTATAACATTGTCCTTACCGGACAATGATGCTTCTTACGGAACCGAGGTCCGAGGTTCCATCAAGCTGCATTGAACTGCACTATCTCGCGGTCCACGGGCAAGTTCACCCTTGCTCATGTCAACTTGATTATCTTCTACTACTTTTAATGCAAAGCTATATACTTATCATTCACGCATCGCAAATGAAATGTTAATTTCCAACTATGAATATGACTATGTGGCTGGCAATGGAACCATGGTATGTGTTGATATGGTGGAGGTTCCATTGCAATGGGTTATATCACCCTAGGATTAAATTACCAATGCCGTCCGGTGATTCTAGCGCCGTACAAACCGCGTTGACCATGAGATCTATAATGGCTCCGGAAAAGCCAGTTGTATCTTTTCCCTTACGCACGCCAACGGATCGGGGAGACGGTGGGGTCTTTGGAGGCACTGCCGCAATAGGTTGGGAAATCCTTTTAAATCCCCATCCATTGGTGATGTTAATCTCTTCCGATCTATGAAGGATTGTCGGAGTATACCATGAGTAAAGCCGTATTATCGGGGAAGTCTGCTGGAGGTATACGGTCGGACAAAAGGGTGGGTTTGCGATCGCGGAGAAGGCGGTGTGGGCTTGGATCTTTATACCGGCCTCACACCAAAGGAAGTGTGAACGGGGGCAAGTCCCTGCGGATGGCAAAAAGGGTGAGATCTCTTGTGGGAAAAGTAACGCACCTCTGCGAGTGTATCAAATTGTGGCTGTCACTCCTTGTTCGGGAAGGAGCTGTGACAGCGAGCGAGAAAGGAACTCCACGAAGTTCTGGTCAACCTGTGAAGGCTGACGGGCATAGTTTTCATAATAAAAGCAACCTTTTGAAGAAATGTTTGCAAAACATGCATTGACCTGCGATTTCCTGATCAATGGTCGTAGCTAGTGCATCAAACACCTTTTATTCTTTTAGAACTTGTTGAGTACCTCTGTACTCACTTTCTTTCGACACCCTTGCTAGACTGTGATCCCGAAGTGGAGGCTATCAACGATGGAGCACCGAGAAGGAAGCTACGAGCTGGTCTACGAAGAACTCGATCTTGCGGCGGAGTAGAAGGCGTAGACTATGGGATAGTCTACGGACCTGATGACACGGAGGTGGAGGAGTAGTGACATACCTTAGTATCATAGAGCCGAGCAACGTAGAACTTACCTAAATAAGTTGTTGAGCTCTTTTCATCTTTAGTATAAGTTGTAATGGTACTTTAGTAGTCTCTTAGGGTGTTCTCATAGGACTCGTGAGGATACCAACTTGTAAGACAATGTTTGTAATAAAGTATGGAGTGTTATGACCTGCAATGTTTCTGTTGTACCACTCTGAGGGATATGGCAATTTGTGAGGAAGTCCCTTCACAAAGATCATATCAACGACTTGTATACTACAACATGCAGTGGTATGCTGGGTCACCGCACGGGCGCTGCTTGGCGATGGTGGCCGGGCCAAAGGTGGGCGCTGCGGGCGGGAATCGAGGGCGGCTCGGCTGCGCTGGCGTGACGGCGGTGCGGATCGGTGGAGCCAGGTGAGCGGCGGCGATGTGCGCGCTTTGGCCAGGAGATGGTGGTGGGTCGCCGGCGCGGGCGGGAGCTGTTGGTGGTTGGCGCGGGCGGAGTCTGGTGGTGGCTGCGGGCGCGCGTGGAGATGTTGAGCAGGTGCGGGCCGAGCAGGGCGTAGGCCAGGGAAGGCGGCAGCTCGAGCGGGGCGGGGCGCGCCTGGGCGCAGGTGGTTGCCGGCGGCGGCGCTGGCCTTGGGCGTGGGCGCGCAGGTGGAGGCGAGCTTGCCTGAGCGAAGGCGTGCGGCCAGGGGAGCCAGGGGCGGCGGCGGCTGGTGGTGGTCAAGGAATCGAGCGGAAGCTGGGCGTGGGGCGCGCAGCGCGGGGCGGATCGAGGCGGGGGCGAGTGGGTGGAGCTGCTGGTTGGGGAAGATGGAGGCCAGCGCCGGCACTGCCGGTATGAACGGGCCGGCACTGCCGGTGAGCACGAACAGGATGAACAGCTCGCGAACGCAGCGGAAATATGGAGAGAAAATCGTGGATTCGCGGAGAAATACTTGGAATTTGATGGCGAAATTTGGAGGAGATGTAGATCAACACAAAAGACAACAGATCTGTGGACCAAAACCACAAAAAACTCAACAAATCCAGAGATCCAAATTCGAGCTATTTTTTGGGGTAAAATTTTTGGGGAAATTTTTTGGGCGAAATTGGTGAAATTGGAGGGTCAAATTCGTGGCAACCTTTGCTCTGATACCATATGATGCGGCCTAAGGCCACGTGGGTTGCCCGATCTCACGAATTGACCGAGGGAAAGGCGGGGGAGAGGAAGAACACGAAGAACACGGCGATGAACACGATGAACACACGCAAACACACACCAACCCGATACAATTCGGTTTACTCCCGATAGCCCGAACCACTATCCCGATAGAATCTCTCAAGAGAGCGACACGCGGTAGAATCCCCGAGAGGAAGATCGGTATACGATCGGTAGAATCACACGAGTGAGAGACCGGTGGTTGAATCACGAGTGTGAGAGACTAATCATATAAGGAGTGCCTTGTACAATAGATTTGGGTAAATCTAAGGAGGGGGTTTCCCTAATCCCAAAGGGATGGTGGAGGCATGAGCCTAATTCTCTCAAGTTCATTCCTTTCTAATGAAGGGGGAGGTGGGAGCCTATATATAGGGAGCCACTAAAGGAGGGGTAGTTTAGGCATACAAGGGGATACATGGGCCTTGGCCCGAATTGACTTGTGGCGGTCGCCTTCTCTCCTAGGCGATCAGGCGCTCTTCTTCCTTCTTCTCTTCCATGCCTCTGTGACCTCGGCCTTGAGTGTGGTTCTTATGCAAGAGGGCAAACCCGTGGCATACTATAGTGAGAAGTTAGATGGCGCACGCCTCAACTATCCTATATATGACAAGGAGCTCTACGCTTTGGTTCGTGTTCTTGAAGTTTGGCAACACTATCTTTGGCCAAAAGAGTTCATCATTCACTCCGACCATGAGTCTTTGAAGTACTTGAAAAGCCAACACAATTTGAACAAACGTCATGCAAAATGGGTTGAGTTCATTGAGTCCTTCCCGTATGTCATCAAATACAAGAAGGGCAAGGACAATGTAGTGGCGGATGCTCTTTCCCGCAAAAACACCCTTTTGTTGACTCGCTTGGATTTTCACGTTTTGGGACTCGAAGAGATCAAAGAACTCTATACTTCCGATTCTTTCTTTGCTCCGATATTTGAGAAGTGTTCCGTTGACCGAGGATTTGATGATTTCTATTTGCATGATGGCTACTTGTTTAAAGCTAACAAGATTTGTATTCCCGAGTCTTCGCTTCGCAAATTGCTTTTGCAAGAGTCACATGGAGGTGGTCTCATGGGTCACTTCGGAAGAGAGAAGACATATGCCATGCTCTCGACCCACTACTATTGGCCAAGAATGTACCGCGACGTGGAACGCCTTTGCCGCCGGTGCACCACTTGCTTACAAGCTAAGTCTACCTCTAATCCCTATGGTCTTTATACGCCTTTGCCTATACCTCATGCACCATGGACGGACATTAGCATGGATTTTGTTCTAGGATTGCCTCGCACTAAGCATGGACATGATTCTATCTTTGTGGTAGTGGATAGATTCTCTAAGATGGCTCATTTCATACCTTGCCATAAGAGCGATGATGCTTCACACATTGCTTCGTTGTTTTTCAGGGAAATAGTTCGCCTACATGGAGTGCCGCGAAGCATTGTGTCGGATCGAGACGTCAAGTTCATGAGTTATCTTTGGAAGTCGCTCATGGCCAAGTTTGGAGTGAAGCTCTTATTCTCATCATCCTCGCATCCGCAAACGGACGGCCAAACGGAAGTGGTCAATCGAAGCCTCTCCACCCTTCTACGCATCCTCGTGAAGAAAAACTTGAAGTCATGGGAGGAATGCATTCCACACGCGGAGTTCGCCTACAACCGCGCCAAGCACTCGACTACATCAAGGAGTCCATTCATGGTCGTCTACGGGTTTGAGCCGCTCACGGCGCTCGACATGCTCCCACTCCCACTTCATGAGAGGATCAACATGGACTTCGACAAGCGCACCGCCGCCGTCAAGAAACTTCATGAAGAGACAAGAGCTACCATTCAAGAACATGTGCTTCGTCAAGCTACAAGACTCAACGCCAAGAAGAAGGAACGCATCTTTGAGGAAGGCGACCTCGTTTGGATCCACCTCCGGAAGGAAAGATTCCCTCATGAACGCAATTCGAAGCTCAAGCCAAGAGGAGATGGTCCCTTCAAGGTCCTCAAACGCATCAACAACAACGCTTACGTCATCGACATCCCCACCTCCAAGTACTTGGTGAGCAACACGTTCAACGTGTCGGACTTATCGCCATATCATGAAGATGAAGAGGAGCAAGAGTCGAGGACGACTCTTTCCCAAGGGGGGGGAGATGATGCGGGGTGGCCTTCGGTCACCTCCACACCAAGACCAACAAGTCCCCCAAGTGGACCAATGACACGAGCCCGAGTCAAAGCGCTACATGATAAGGTGAACTCACTCCTCACTACTCTCGATCTCGATACCCCATTGGATGGACTGCTACCTCGAGCCGATACGCTTTGTGTTATCGGATATGAACCTCGAGAGAAGGACGTCGCAGCGGACCCGAAGATGGACAAGGAAGAAGGAAGAGAGGAGTGGCCGCCGAAGGACGCCCCGGGGCCGGCACTACCGGCCTCCGAGCGCCGGCAGCTGCCGGCTTGTACACCCCGGCACTGCCGGCCAGTACACCCCGGCACTGCCGGCCTCCGAGCACCCGAAGAAGGCTCCGACCGGCACTGCCGGCCCAGGATCAGCGGCACTGCCGGCCACACCGGCACTGCCGGCCAACCCTCACCGGCACTGCCGGCCCCGCCCCTGTTGACTTAATCTCAGCCGTTGATTTTGCATCTATGGACCAGGATAATTTATGTAATGCCCCTTTTACCCCTGGACGGATCTGGGCCTATAAGTACCTCACCCCTTCCTCCAGATTAGGGTTAGACTTGTTTTGAACTCAAACCCTAACTTTGAGCTTAGTCTCCCTTGGGTATCATCCTCTCGTAATCAAGGCCATCCTTGTTGTTGATTTGGTAATTGCTGAGTGAGATTCTAGTACAAGCTACTCTCTCTCCCTCACCAATCCCCTTTTCTCCAACACCAATCTCTCACCGGGAATTCTGCCGCGTGCCTCTTCCGGTGATTCTATTGGCGTGGTCCATCGAGCCACGGGGGTAAGTATCGGGTGTATCGGGTTGGTGTGCGTGCGTGAGTCTCGGGGTTCCTCGTGTTCATCACCGTGTTCTTCGTGTTCCTCGCGTTTTCCCATCTCCCCTTTGGTTTCGACGTCAATCCGCAAGATCGGGCCACACACGGGCTCACGAATTGACCCGGGTGAGTGTGATTGCGGAGGGGGATTCGCGGGGAAGTGGATGAACGCGAAGAACACGATACAAACACACGCACACACACAATCGGTTATCCTCGTTGGCCCGATACACCAACTCGATAGAGGTTGCGAGAAAAGACCTTCCGGTAGAAGTCCCGCAAAGAGATCGACAAATCGAAGCACGCGAGATCTAGAAGGGTGAAAAGACCGGAAGGTTGATAGAAGTGCAAGCAAAAGACCAAAAGGTAGAAGTGCAAGCAAAAGATCAAACAAACGGTAGAAGTCACCAAAGAGATCTTCACGAGTCGATAAGGAGCCCGGGTGATACAATAGGAATTAACCTAAGGTGGGGGTTACCCAAATCCACAAAGGGATAGTAGAGGCATAAGCCAATTCATCTAAACATCATCTCTCCCTCATGAAGGTGGGGGTGGAGGTCTATTTATAGGGAACCACTAAGGAGGGGTAGTTTGGGGAAACTAAGATACAAGCACAGCCATACATGTGGCAACTTAGGGTTAGGTTTGGTAGTGGTCACGACCACGGCGGCAGTGCCGGCGTTGGGAGGGCGGCAGTGCCGGCCCTGGCGACAGTGCCGGCCTGTGTAGGGCGGCAGTGCTAGCCCTGGAGCTTCCAGCTCCTCTTCCTCCTTCTCTTCCAAGCTTCCGTGACATCGGCCTTGCGTCCTCGGGTCTCCGTGCCATCCTTCCTTCTCCCCGTACTTGTCGTCGAGTTCCTATCATCAAGATATGACGGGGTATGAAGTAGTATATCATTCCAAGTAGGCAATTCGAGGCACGCGTAAAGGAGAAGATTCACCTTAGCGTGCCGTCTTGTCAATGAAGCATATGATGTGGCGAAGACCGAAGGTCGGGCTACATCATCTCCCCCCACTTGAAAAAGAGTCGTCCTCGACGATAAATCTTCATGAATGTGTAGAGGAGGTAGATGACACCAACGCTTGAATGTCGCTTCACTTGTCAAGGGCCCTATCAATAGCACAAGAAAAGCCAAACAACACTCAAAGCATAGCCAATGTTCCACGGGTTTAGCAAGAGAGCGCAAGTAGAAGGAGGTCACCTTTGCATAATGTCGGTGTGCTCTCATCGATAGATCTTGGGTCGTCGAAGTATGTGGGCGGAACCACTCATTGACGCTCATCCACAAGTCACATGTACCTTCACACAACAAAGACCAAGCAAAGTATATGTGTGCGTGATAGAGGAGCATATCATCAACGACATGTCCATTCATGTTCACAACACCGTTAGCACAACACAAATTTATCAAGAATAAGGCATGTGCAAGGTCAATGTGTAAGAACTCCGTATGAACATCTTCCAAATGCGGGAACACAAAAACTCCAAGATGTGAGACGACTATGATGTCCATCTCATGTAGAAACTCATGTGCATTGTTGCACTCAAGGCATCGGAAAGAGAAATTGTTCAACATCCTTGACGCAACAAGAGGAGGATTTGGCCAAGACACATAAGTGGAAGTGTCCAAAATAGCATCAACATGTGTGCACACAAACCATTGGAAAGAGAAATTGGTCCTCATATTTGGTGCAACACACAACATATCATCCAAAAAGTTCACCAAGTAGAAATTTGCACAACCGTGCGTGCCAACAAACCAAAGGAAAGAGAAATTGCTCAACTTGTTTGAGGCAACACCAACGGTAAAAATCACATCATCATGCTTGCAAAAGAACCATAAGAAAGAGAAATTGTTCGGCATGTTCAATGCAAAGCATGGGAAAGGTATTAGAGCCGGGTTCGATCTTGTACTCACTTGAATTATGCTCTCTAGAGCTCTCTTTGTCAACTCGTGCTCAATCGAGGTTGACATTGGCATTCTTGTACCTACACACACAATAGGCAAAGCAAAGAACGTGTGTGCATGGTATATGAACACATCATCCATCATGATGGTCCATTTCTTTTGCACATCACCATTAGCGTTAAGCAAAGCATCATAATAGATATGGTGAATATGCGGAGTAAACATGGGAACATGCTCAACATGGATATATGCAAAGTCTCCAAAAGTTGAGAGAGCTATGGGGGCAATCTCATTTACAAGCATATTAACATCATGGCAAACCAAGCATTGGAAAGAACAATTATTCAACATTTTGGTTGCATTAATGGGAGAGTATTGCAAGCATCTAGCACAAAACATGTTCAACATTTTATCATGGTTGTCGACAAACCTAGGGAAAGAGCAATTGTTCATCAAGGTTGTCACAACACAAGAATTAGCATCATCATTTTCATTGCAAGCAATACATGGGAAAGAGCAATTGTTCGACATATTGCAAGCAATAGGATAGAAATCGAAACTCTCATAGCATGGCATGGACATATTATCATAAGCAACTACTTCCACATGATCAACAATGGTGGTATCACAAGTATCACAAGGGAAAGTGAAAGAAGCATATGACATGGCAATAGGATCATCCAACTCATGCATGCATTCACAAATCATCATGTCCACTAGTGGGATCATGGCATCATCAACACCCATATAGGTACCTTTGTAGTCCGACTCATTTGAAGTGGGTGTTGTGGAAGAGGTAGGCGCCATGTGGCCTTCATGTTCATCTTCAATCAAGCATGGTGTAATAGCATCGTCTTCATGCACCATGTACATCTTCTCCATGATCGGGAACTCGTCATCCATGGGACCTAATGAGACACAAGGAAACACACTAGAGGTAGAGGGTAAGTTGTTAGAATTCGAAATGGCCTCACATGACCTATCAACTACCACTCTCATCTCACGTGGTGTATCACTCATGCTCTCGAAGTGTATGCACTCAAGCTCACATATAGTGGATGCACTCATCTCACATATAGTGGAATCTCTCATCTCACATTTAGTGGAGTCGCTCATCTCACGTATAGTTGAGTCCCTCATCTCCATGGCAACGACGTCGTCGATATCCAAGCAACCTAGCAAAGAGGAAGACAACACAAGAGGAGTAGAGGTTAATGTGTTAGAAATCAAAGTGTCCTCACTCAACTCATGTGGTGTGTCACTCTTGCTCTCAAGGTGTTTGAAGTAGGATTTGCACTCGGCTTTGTCTTGGGAGGACATCTTGGCTTCAAGAGCTTCTAGCTCGGCAAAGTAGGCTCTCATCTCGGCCTTTTCTTGTGGGGTCATAGTGGATAGCTCTCACTAGGAAGGGTGTATATGTATGTGGTGGAAGGAAAACTACCAAAAGGTCAAAGCTAGCAAACCAAAATCGAGAAAATGGTTCAAGTTAGAGAATAACCGATATGTACTCACACACACACTCAAAGCACACGCAAAAGGCTAAGAACTCTATATGGTGGTAGGTGAGGAAGTGGATAGCAAACGAAAAGAACCAAAGAAAATGTCTATTGTCAAATGTGGGTAAGATCCAAAGTCAAATGTCAAAAGCGGTGATCTATGTCAAGGAAACACGGAAACACACACAAGGATGAACAATGGGGTTAGCGCGACCAAGGAAGTGAGCAAGTAACAAGATGGTCCTAACGAAGACTATTAGCTCGGTGTCGCGCCAACACAAGAGAGACCGTAGCTTGGTTGCATATGAGAGAAGCAACTAGATTTGCACAAATGCCACTCTTCTCTTTTCTCTCTTAGTGCTCACAAGCTTTGCACTCCTTTGTATCGGTGGACACACACTCTTTTTGTATTTCCTTTTTCCTTTTTCTCTCTTTTTTTTTTCTCTATGCTTAGAAGCTTTCTTTTTCTCTATATATATGTCACACTCTTTCTTCTTTTGTGTATCTTTCTCACCGAGCTTGCTTCGGAGCTTTGATCAACACAACGCACACACACCCTCTCACGGTCGTGACACTTGTGCAATGCTTCGCAACAATCGGAAAGCCACTCTCAATGGGATAGGTACACAAAGAAAGAAACGGGGCTACAAGGGGAGGAAAGTTATACCTATTGATGTTAGGCGGTGTCAAGCACACGAACTTGCGATGGCGAAGTGGTGGTGTCGATGACGATGGCGAGGTTGCGCCGGAATCCGGGGTGCCAACGGTATCGTCGCGGTGTTGATGTAGGCGCGGAAGCGGAATAGACAACCGATGCACTCCAAATCGGAAACCGAGCAAAATATGTCAATGCCCGAAAAGTTGGGTCAAAACGAGCGGTCGAAAGTTGGGCTCCAAAAATCGTCAAAAATTAGAGGTGAGCTACGTGGAGTGTATGAAGATTGATGTTAAAGTTTGGAATCAAACGGGCGCCGGAAAGTTGTCAAGATTTGGGGCAAAATTAGGTGTCCAAAGTGAACGAAACTGGAACCAATGTGTGCGAAAACCGCACAGGCCGGCAGTGCCGGTGTGTATACAGCGGCAGTGCCGTGGTGCGGTGGCCGGTAGTGCCGGTCAGATCGGGCCGGCAGTGCCGTTGCAGGATTTTGCTGCGCGAGGAAGTGGAGCAGATCGAGCGGAGGGGCCAGCGGGCGGACGTCGAGCTGATGCACGCGGGTCAGAGGCTGGAGGCGATGGTGTTGCTTGCGGGGTGGGCGGCGTGCGCGCGCTGTGCGGCCAGGAGATGGTGCTGCGTGGGTGATTGGGGAAGCAGGGCGTTGACCCGGGGATGAGCGAGGCGCGCGCGCGTGGTGCTGGACTTGGAGGGGCGCGGGCGGGAGTAGCGGATGGGTGGCGGCCGGCGTATGCGGAGGTTGAGTGGGGCGGACGAAGGCCAGCGACGGCGCGCGTGGTCGCGTGGGCGTGCGTGGCCTCGGGCCGGATGGAAGCCAGGGGCGGCGGCGGCTTGGAAGTTTGAGGCGAGCGGGGCCTTGGGCCTGGGCGGCTGATGCTTGGCGTTGATGGGCAAGGCGCGCGGCGGCGGCTTAGTGTGCTGCTCGAGCTGGAGATGGAGGCAGGCGGCGTGGGCGATTTCAGGCCGGGGCGGATCCAGGGCGGCGGCGTGGGCGGGCACGAGGGTGGTGCAGCGGACGCGAGGAGAGGTGGTTCTGCAGCGGATCAAAGGTGAGGAAGATGGAGGCCAGTGCCGGCAGTGCTGCTATGAACAGGCCGGCAGTGCCGGTGGGCCGGCAGTGCCGATGAAACTAGGCCGGCAGTGCCGGTCGAGCACGAACTGGATGAACAGGACGAACACGGGGTGGAAAATTGAGCAGAAAATCGTCGATTCACGGAGATATACAAGGAATTTGACGGTGAAAATTGGAGGGGACGTAGATCAACACAAGAGACAACAGATTTGTGGACCAAAACCACAAAAAACTCAACAAATCCAGAGATCCAAATTCGAGCTATTTTTTGGGGAAAATTTTTTGGGGAAATTTTTGGGCGAAATTGGTGGAATCGGAGGGTCAAATCCGTGGCAACCTTTGCTCTGATACCATATGATATGGGCTAAGCCCGTGTGGGTTGCCCGATCTCACGAATTGACCCGGGTGAGTGTGATTGCGGAGGGGGATTCGCGGGGAAGTGGATGAACGCGAAGAACACGATACAAACACACGCACACACACAATCGGTTATCCTCGTTGGCCCGATACACCAACTCGATAGAGGTTGCGAGAAAAGACCTTCCGGTAGAAGTCCCGCAAAGAGATCGACAAATCGAAGCACGCGAGATCTAGAAGGGTGAAAAGACCGGAAGGTTGATAGAAGTGCAAGCAAAAGACCAAAAGGTAGAAGTGCAAGCAAAAGATCAAACAAACGGTAGAAGTCACCAAAGAGATCTTCACGAGTCGATAAGGAGCCCGGTGATACAATAGGAATTAACCTAAGGTGGGGGTTACCCAAATCCACAAAGGGATAGTAGAGGCATAAGCCAATTCATCTAAACATCATCTCTCCCTCATGAAGGTGGGGGTGGAGGTCTATTTATAGGGAACCACTAAGGAGGGGTAGTTTGGGGAAACTAAGATACAAGCACAGCCATACATGTGGCAACTTAGGGTTAGGTTTGGTAGTGGTCACGACCACGGCGGCGATGCCGGCGTTGGGAGGGCGGCAGATGCCGGCCCCGGCGACGGTCGGCCTGTGTAGGGCGGCGGTGCCGGCCACGGAGCTTCCGGCTCCTCTTCCTCCTTCTCTTCCAAGCTTCCGTGACATCGGCCTTGCGTCCTCGGGTCTCCGTGCCATCCTTCCTTCTCCCCGTACTTGTCGTCGAGTTCCTATCATCAAGATATGACGGGGTATGAAGTAGTATATCATTCCAAGTAGGCAATTCGAGGCACGCGTAAAGGAGAAGATTCACCTTAGCGTGCCGTCTTGTCAATGAAGCATATGATGTGGCGAAGACCGAAGGTCGGGCTACATCATCTATGATGCGGCCTAAGGCCACGTGGGTTGCCCGATCTCACGAATTGACCGAGGGAAAGGCGGGGGAGAGGAAGAACACGAAGAACACGGCGAAGAACACGATGAACACACGCAAACACACACCAACCCGATACAATTCGGTTTACTCCCGATAGCCCGAACCACTATCCCGATAGAATCTCTCAAGAGAGAGACACGCGGTAGAATCCCCGAGAGGAAGATCGGTATACGATCGGTAGAATCACACGAGTGAGAGACCGGTGGTTGAATCACGAGTGTGAGAGACTAATCATATAAGGAGTGCCTTGTACAATAGATTTGGGTAAATCTAAGGAGGGGGTTTCCCTAATCCCAAAGGGATGGTGGAAGCATGAGCCTAATTCTCTCAAGTTCATTCCTTACCTAATGAAGGGGAGGTGGGAGCCTATATATAGGGAGCCACTAAAGGAGGGGTAGTTTAGGCATACAAGGGGATACATGGGCCTTGGCCCGAATTGACTTGTGGCGGTCGCCTTCTCTCCTAGGCGATCAGGCGCTCTTCTTCCTTCTTCTCTTCCAAGCCTCCGTGACCTCGGCCTTGAGTGTGGTTCTTGTCGTTGAAGCACATGATGAAGCGAAGACCGTAGGTCGGGCTACATCATCTCCCCCACTTGAAAAAGAGTCGTCCTCGACGATGAGTCTTCGTGAACGTGTAGAGGAGGTAGATGACACCAACGCTTGAATGTCCCTTCACTTGTCAAGAGCCCTATGAATAGCACAAGTAAAGTAAAGGAGCAATCAAAGCGTAGCCAAAGTTCAATGGATTTAGGAAGAGGGCGCAAGTAGAAGGAGGTCACCTTATCAAAGTGTCGGTGTGCTCTCATTGAGAGGTCTTGTGTAGTGGAAGTGTGCGGGCAAAACCACTCATTGGAGCTCACTTGTATCATGCTCTCAAGAGCTCTTTTTGTCAAAGTTTGGGTACCTACACACATGTTAGACAACAAGAACAATGTGTGTGCATGGTATATGAACACATCATCCATCATGATGGTCCATTTCTTTTGCACATCACCATTAGCGTTAAGAAATGCATCATAATAGATATGGTGAATATGCGGGGTAAACATGGGAACATGCTCAACATGGATATATGCAAAGTCTCCAAAATTTGAGAGAGCTATGGGGGCAATCTCACTAACAAGCATATTAACACTATTGCAAGCCAAGCATTGGAAAGAGAAAGTGTTCATCATTTCGGTTGCATTAATGGGAGAATATTGCAAGCATGTAGCACAAAACATGTTCAACATTTGATCATTGTTGTCGACAAACCTAGGAAAAGAGCAATTGTTCGGCAAGGTTGTCACAACACAAGCATCAATGTCCTCATTGCAATCAACACATGGGAAAGAGAAATTGTTCGACAAGTTGGATGCAATGGGAGATACATTGAAACACTCATAGCATGGCATGATCATGTTATCACAAGCAATCAAGTCCACATGATCAACAATGTTGGTATCAAGCAAAGCATCACATGGGAAAATGAAAGAAGCATATGACATAGCATTTGTATCATCAAGATCATGCATGCACTCATCAATCTTCATGTCCACTAGTGGGATCATGGCATCATCAACACCCATGTAGGTACCTTTGTAGTCCCGCTCATATGAGGTAGGTGTTGTGGAAGTGGTGGGCTCCATATGGCCTCCATGTTCATCTTCAATCAAGCATGGTGTGATATCATCATCTTCATGCACCATGTACATCTTCTCCATCATCGGCGTCTCGTCATCCATGGTACCTAATGAGACACAAGAGAACACACTAGAGGTAGAGGGTAAGTTGTTAGAACTTGAAATGGCCTCACATGACCTATCAACTACCACTCTCATCTCACTTGGTGTATCGCTCATGCTCTCGAAGTGGAGGCACTCATCAAGCTCACATATAGTGGAGTCGCTCATCTCACATATAGTGGAGTCGCTCATCTCACATATAGTGGAGTCCCTCATCTCCATGGCAATGGCGTCGTCGATGTCCGAGCAACCTAGCAAAGAGGAAGACAACACAAGAGGAGTAGAGGTTAAGTTGTTAGAAATCAAAGTGTCCTCACTCAACTCATGGTATGTGTCACTCTTGCTCTCAAGGTATTTGAAGTATGCGTTGCACTCGGCTTTATCTTTGGGTGTCATATGGGCTTCTCGAGCATCTAGCTCGGCGAAGTATGCTCTCATCTCGGCTTGCTCTAGTGGGGTCATCATGTATATCTCACTAGGATAGGTGTATATGTATGGTGGAAGGAAAACTACACAAGTATCTCACCTATCAAGAAAGTATCGGAAAAATGGTTCAAGTCAAGAGCAAAGCCAAAATGTATCGGGGTTACTCACACACACACTCAAAGCACACGCAAAAGGCTAAGAACTCTATATGTGGTGGGTAAGGAGTGGATAGCAAACGAAAAAGATCAACGGAAAAGTCTATTGTCAAATGTGGGTAAGATCCAAAGTCAAATGTCAAAAGTGGTGATCTATGTCAAGGAAACACGGAAACACACACAAAGGAGAACAATGGGGTTAGCGCGACCAAGGAAGTGAGCAAGTGACAAATATGATCCTAACGAAGACTATATGCTCGGTGTCACGCCAACACAAGAGAGACCGTAGCTTGGTTGCACAAGATAGAAGCAACAAGATTTGCACAAATGTCACTCTTCTCTTTTCTCTCTTAGTGCGCACAAGCTTTGCACTTCTCGGTATCGGTGGACACACACTTTTCTATTTCTTTTTCTTTTTTTTTCTTTTTTTTTTCACTTTTTTTTTTCTAAGCTTAGAAGCTTTATTTTTCTCTATGTATATGTCACACTTTTTCTTCTTTTGTGTATCTTTCTCACCGAGCTTGCTTCGGAGCTTCGCTCAACACAACACACACATACACCCTCTCACGGTCGTGACACTTGTGCAATGCTTCACAACACTCGGAAAGCCACTCTCAATGGGATAGGTACACAAAGAAAGAAATGGGGTTACAAGGGATGGGGGTGCAAGTTATACCTAGATGAAAAGGTTAGGCGGTGTCAAGCACACAAACTTGCGATGACGAAGATGACGATGGTGTCGAAGATGCGCCGGAATCCGGGGTGCCGATGCCGTTGTCGCGGTGTTGATGTAGGCGCGGAAGCTGTTCTCACGGACCAAAGGCACTCCAAAACGGAAACTGGGCAAAATAAGTCAATGCCCGAAAAGTTGGGTCAAAACGAGCGGTCGAAAGTTGGGCTCCAAAAATCGTCAAAAATTAGACGTGGAATATGTGGGGTATTTGGGGGATGCTGTTAAAATTTGGAGTCAAACGGGCTCCGGAAAGTTGTCAAAATTTGGGGCAAAAAGATGAATCAAAATGGGGCGAAATTTGTGTCAAAAGGCTACAGCAGTACTGAGGCCGGCACTGCCGGGTTGGGATGGCCGGCACTGCCGGGGTGACGCGGACGGCACTGCCGTGGTGGTGCTGCCGGCACTGCCGGTTCTGATCGAGCGCGGGCGGAAGATTAGCTGGAGATGGTTGGCCTGCGCGTGTGGATGGTTGGCCTGCGCGTGTGGAGGGCCTGAGGAACTTGGAGCAGCTGGATTGGGGCGCCGTGGCAAAAATCGAGCGGCAGGAGGCGGCCGGCCTGGGCACTGCGTGGCCGTGGAGAGGACGAGCGGGGCCAGCGGAAGTAGGTGAGGCGGCCACGGGGGGCGAGGAGGGCGCAGGCGGCTTGGCGCGGGGCGAAGGTGGCCTTAGGCTTGGTGCGCGCTGCGAGGCTGGCGGCGCAAGGTGTGGCGGGCGAGCTGGGCAGCTGCGCGTGGGTGGCGGCGGCAGGTGAGCGGGAGCGGTGGGCGCGGGTGGGGACGCGAGGAGGGAGCGCGAGGGTGGACCAGGCGCGTTGACCCGTCGGAGCACGAAGCTGTTCTTCACGGGATGAAACTGCCCGGCCTGTTCTTGAGGAAAAACGAGCCAAAACTGCTCAGATTTGCAAGAAATTGGACGAAATTGATGGGGGAAAATGAGGGGAAACATAGATCAGCACCAAAGACATCAAATCCGTGGATCAAAACCACAAAAAACGCAACAAATTCGCAGATCCAATTTCGAGCTATTTTTGGGGGTAATTTTTGAGGAAAATTTTTGGGCGAAATTGGAGAGATTCGAGGGTCAAATTCGTGGCAACCTTTGCTCTGATACCATATGATGCGGCCTAAGGCCACGTGGGTTGCCCGATCTCACGAATTGACCGAGGGAAAGGCGGGGGAGAGGAAGAACACGAAGAACACGTCGATGAACACGATGAACACACGCAAACACACACCAACCCGATACAATTCGGTTTACTCCCGATAGCCCGAACCACTATCCCGATAGAATCTCTCAAGAGAGAGACACGCGGTAGAATCCCCGAGAGGAAGATCGGTATACGATCGGTAGAATCACACGAGTGAGAGACCGGTGGTTGAATCACGAGTGTGAGAGACTAATCATATAAGGAGTGCCTTGTACAATAGATTTGGGTAAATCTAAGGAGGGGTTTCCCTAATCCCAAAGGGATGGTGGAGGCATGAGCCTAATTCTCTCAAGTTCATTCCTTACCTAATGAAGGGGGAGGTGGGAGCCTATATATAGGGAGCCACTAAAGGAGGGGTAGTTTAGGCATACAAGGGGATACATGGGCCTTGGCCCGAATTGACTTGTGGCGGTCGCCTTCTCTCCTAGGCGATCAGGCGCTCTTCTTCCTTCTTCTCTTCCATGCCTCCGTGACCTCGGCCTTGAGTGTGGTTCTTGTCGTTGAAGCACATGATGAAGCGAAGACCGTAGGTCGGGCTACATCATCTCCCCCCACTTGAAAAAGAGTCGTCCTCGACGATGAGTCTTCGTGAACGTGTAGAGGAGGTAGATGACACCAACGCTTGAATGTCCCTTCACTTGTCAAGAGCCCTATGAATAGCACAAGTAAAGCAAAGGAGCAATCAAAGCGTAGCCAAAGTTCAATGGATTTAGGAAGAGGGCGCAAGTAGAAGGGGACGCGCCGCGAAGGCCGGCACTGCCGTTCACGACGACCGGCACTGCCGCCCATCTCCACCGGCACTGCCGCCCTACCACTACACCTGAGGATGACGGCCATGTCGCCCTACCTGCGCCGGCACTACCGCCCCACTTAAAAGAGCATCAAATCTGAACCCTTTATCCCTTTGTATGCCTAAACTACCCCTCCTTTAGTGGCTCCCTATATATAGGCTCCCACCTCCCCCTTCATTAGGAAGGAATGAACTTGAGAGAACCTAGGCTCATGCCTCCACCATCCCTTTGGGATTAGGGAAACCCCCTCCTTAGATTATCCAAATCTATTGTACAAGGCACTCCTTATATGATTAGTCTCTCACACTTGTGATTCTACCACCGGTCTCTCACTCGTGTGATTCCACCGATCGTATACCGATCTTCCTCTCGGGGATTCTACCGCGTGTCTCTCCCTTGAGAGATTCTATCGGGATAGTGGTTCGGGCTATCGGGAGTAAACCGGAATTGTATCGGGTTGTGTTGCGTGCGTTCGCGTGTGTTCATCGTGTTCTTCGCCGTGTTCTTCGTGTTCTTCCTCTCCCCGCCTTTCCCTCGGTCAATTCGTGAGATCGGGCAACCCACGTGGCCTTAGGCCGCATCATATGGTATCGAGCAAAGGTTGCCACGAATTTGACCCTCGAATCTCTCCAATTTCGCCCAAAAATTTTCCCAAAAAATTGCCCCAAAAAATAGCTCGAAAATTGATCTCCGAATTTGTTGCGTTTTTTGTGGTTTTGATCCACGGATCTGGTGTTACTAGTGCTGATCTATCAATCCTCCAATTTTCGCGGCCTAATTCCTTCTAAATCTCACGAAATCGACTGATTTTTGTGCCTTTTCCGCTGCTGTTCGCGAGGAAGAACTCGTGTTCTTCGCTGACCGGCACTGCCGGCCGGTACACAGCGGCACTGCCGCCGACCCACCTCCGCTGCTCCTCCGCCCAGCTCCGGCCACCACCTGCTCTCCACCACACCCGCACCCTACACGCTACACCCGCCGCCGCACGCCAGGCCCCCGCACCTCCGCTGCTCGCTCGAACGCGCGCTCGCGCCACCAAGCTCGCCCCGCGCCGCACCTTGGCCATCGCCCCGCAGCAGCCGCACACCACGCCGCCGCTCGCGCCTTGCCTCCAGGCCCAGGGCCGCCTCCACGCGCGCCCGCGCCATTAGCCATCTTCGTTTCCGCGCAGCACCAACCTCCCGTATACCACGCGCGTGCTCCGCTCGAGCTGCTCCATGCGCGCTGCTCCAGATCGAGCACATACAGCAACCAATCCCTGCGCGTGCAAGCTTCCGCCGGCCGCCCTCAGCTCGCCCGCACACACGCGCTCATCACAGCAGCAGGCCCCAAGCCACCACGCCACCAGCACGCAGCATCAGCTCCTGGCCGGCAGTACCGCAGAAGCACCTCCGGCAGTGCCGGACTGCGCCCCCCGGCAGTGCCGCCAAGCCTACACCGGCAGTGCCGGCCACGGCCACGCCCCGTTTAATTTTCGCCCAATTCTGATCCAACTTTTTCCTCCAAATTTTGACAACTTTCCGACGCCCGTTTGACACCAAATTTTAACATCATTCCCCAAATACTCCATATAGCCTACGTCTAATTTTCCGTGATTTTTGGAGCCCAACTTTTGACCGCTCGTTTTGACCCAACTTTTCGGGCATTGACATATTTTGCTCGGTTTCCGATTTGGAGTGCATCGGTTGTCTATTTCGCTTCCGCGCCTACATCAACACCGCGACGACACCGTTGGCACCCCGGATTCCGGCGCAACTTCGCCATCGTCATCGACACCACCACTTCGCCATCGCAAGTTCGTGTGCTTGACACCGCCTAACTTCAATAGGTATAACTTGCCCCACCACTTGTAGCCCCGTTTCTTTCTTTGTGTACCTATCCCATTGAGAGTGGCTTTTCGAGTGTTGCGAAGCATTGCACAAGTGTCACGACCGTGAGAGGGTGTGTGTGCGTTGTGTTGAGCAAAGCTCCGAAGCAAGCTCGGTGAGAAAGATACACAAAAGAAGAAAACGTGTGACATAGAGAAAAATAAAGCTTCTAAGCATAGAAAAAAAAGTGAAAAAAAAAGGAAAAGGAAATACAAAAAGAGTGTGTGTCCACCGATACAAAGGAGTGCAAAGCTTGTGAGCACTAAGAGAGAAAAGAGAAGAGTGGCATTTGTGCAAATCTAGTTGCTTCTCTCATATGCAACCAAGCTACGGTCTCTCTTGTGTTGGCGCGACACCGAGCTAATAGTCTTCGTTAGGACCATCTTGTTACTTGCTCACTTCCTTGGTCGCGCTAACCCCATTGTTCTTCCTTGTGTGTGTTTCCGTGTTTCCTTGACATAGATCATCACTTTTGACATTTGACTTTGGATCTTACCCACATTTGACAATAGACATTTTCTTTGGTTCTTTTCGTTTGCTATCCACTTCCTCACCTACCACCATATAGAGTTCTTAGCCTTTTGCGTGTGCTTTGAGTGTGAGTGTGAGTGTGAGTAACCCCGATACATTTCGACTTTGCTCTTGACTTGAACCATTTTTTCGATACTTTCTTGAAAGGTGGGATACTTGTGTAGTTTTCCTTCCACCATACATATACACCTATCCTAGTGAGATATACATGATGACCCCACAAGAGCAAGCCGAGATGAGAGCATACTTCGCCGAGCTAGATGCTCGAGAGGCCAAAATGACCCTCCAAGACAAAGCCGAGTGCAAATCCTACTTCAAACACCTTGAGAGCAAGAGTGATACACACCATGAGTCGAGTGAGGATGTTTCGATTTCTAACAACTTAACCTCTACTCCTCTTGTGTTGTCTTCCTCTTTGCTAGGTTTCTCGGACATCGACGACGCCATTGCCATGGAGATGAGGGACTCCACTATATGTGAGATGAGCGACTCCACTATATGTGAGATGAGTGACTCCACTATATGTGAGCTTGATGAGTGCCTCTACTTCGAGAACATGAGTGATACACCGAGTGAGATGAGAGTGGTAGTTGATAGGTCATGTGAGGCCATTTCGAATTCTAACAACTTACCCTCTACCTCTAGTGTGTTTCCTTGTGTCTTATTAGGTCCCATGGATGACGAGACGCCGATCATGGAGAAGATGTACATGGTGCATGAAGATGATGCTATCACACCATGCTTGATTGAAGATGAACATGGAGGCCACATCGAGCCTACCTCTTCCACAACACCTACCTCATATGAGCGGGACTACAAAGGTACCTATATGGGTGGTGGCCTGGGGGCGTTTGGCGCGGGCGTGGTGGTCGAGTGGGTTGCTGGCGAGCGGGAGAGGATGGGCGGCGGACTGGCGGCAGTGCCGCTGTGCACGGCCCGGCACCGCTGGGCCGAGCCCGACCCTGATGAACACGACGAACTGGGCGGAAATTGGCTCAAGAAATCCGTCGATTGGAGGAGAAATACAAGGAATTTGACCATGAAATTTGGAGGAGATGTAGATCAACACAAGATACAACAGATCTGTGGACCAAAACCACAAAAAACTCAACAGATCCAGAGATCCAAATTCGAGCTATTTTTTTGGAGCAAATTTTTTTGGGGAAATTTTTGGGCGAAATTGGTGAAATTGGAGGGTCAAATTCGTGGCAACCTTTGCTCTGATACCATATGATGCGGCCTAAGGCCACGTGGGTTGCCCGATCTCACGAATTGACCGAGGGAAAGGCGGGGGAGGGGAAGAACACGAAGAACACGGCGATGAACACGATGAACACACGCAAACACACACCAACCCGATACAATTCGGTTTACTCCCGATAGCCCGAACCACTATCCCGATAGAATCTCTCAAGAGAGAGACACGCGGTAGAATCCCCGAGAGGAAGATCGGTATACGATCGGTAGAATCACACGAGTGAGAGACCGGTGGTTGAATCACGAGTGTGAGAGACTAATCATATAAGGAGTGCCTTGTACAATAGATTTGGGTAAATCTAAGGAGGGGGTTTCCCTAATCCCAAAGGGATGGTGGAGGCATGAGCCTAATTCTCTCAAGTTCATTCCTTACCTAATGAAGGGGAGGTGGGAGCCTATATATAGGGAGCCACCAAAGGAAGGGTAGTTTAGGCATACAAAGGGATAAAGGGTTCAGATTTGATGCTCTTTGCGGTGGGGCGTCGGGGCCGGCACATGTAGGGCGATAGGGCCGGCGCAGGTAGGGCGGCGGTGCCGTCGTCCTCGAGCGTAGTGGCGGTGCGGCGGTGCCGGTCTTCCTCGGCGCGTCTCCTTATCCTCGACGTTCTCTTCCATGCTTCCGCGACCTCGGCCTTGAGTCCTCGAGCCTCCATGGTGTCGTCAACTTCCTCCGTACTTGGCGATGTGTTCCTATCATGGTCATATGAAGGAGGATGAAGTAGCATACCATTCATGAGAGACAATTGTAGGCACGCATAAAGGAGAAGATTCACCTTTGCGTGACGTGTCGGCGTTGACGCACATGATGAGGTGGGAGCCTATATATAGGGAGCCACTAAAGGAGGGGTAGTTTAGGCATACAAGGGGATACATGGGCCTTGGCCCGAATTGACTTGTGGCGGTCGCCTTCTCTCCTAGGCGATCAGGCGCTCTTCTTCCTTCTTCTCTTCCATGCCTCCGTGACCTCGGCCTTGAGTGTGGTTCTTGTCGTTGAAGCACATGATGAAGCGAAGACCGTAGGTCGGGCTACATCATTAGCCCGACCTACGGTCTTCGCTTCATCATGTGCTTCAACGACAAGAACCACACTCAAGGCCGAGGTCACGGAGGCATGGAAGAGAAGAAGGAAGAAGAGCGCCGAGGTCACCAAGAAGAGACGGCGCATGAAGCACGACCGCCGGATTATCCGCCCCACTAAGGCCGGACAATCCGCCCCCTATGTGTCCAAGTCAATTCGGGCCAAGTCCCATGTACCCCCTTGTATGCCTAAACTACCCCTCCTTTAGTGGCTCCCTATATATAGGCTCCCACCCCCCCTTCATTAGGGAAGGAATGAACTTGAGAGAATTAGGCTCATGCCTCCACCATCCCTTTGGGATTAGGGAAACCCCCTCCTTAGATTTACCCAAATCTATTGTACAAGGCACTCCTTATATGATTAGTCTCTCACACTTGTGATTCTACCACCGGTCTCTCACTCGTGTGATTCTACCGATCGTATACCGATCTTCCTCTCGGGGATTCTACCGCGTGTCTCTCTCTTGAGAGATTCTATCGGGATAGTGGTTCGGGCTATCGGGAGTAAACCGAATTGTATCGGGTTGGTGTGTGTTTGCGTGTGTTCATCGTGTTCATCGCCGTGTTCTTCGTGTTCTTCCTCTCCCCCGCCTTTCCCTCGGTCAATTCGTGAGATCGGGCAACCCACGTGGCCTTAGGCCGCATCATATGGTACCAGAGCAAAGGTTGCCACGAATTTGACCATCGAATCTCTCCAATTTCGCCCAAAAAATTTCCCAAAAAATTGCCCCAAAAAATAGCTCGAATTTGGATCTCTGGATTTGTTGAGTTGTTTGTGGTTTTGGTCCACAGATCTGTTGTCTCTTGTATTGATCTACATCTCCTCCAAATTTCACCGTCAAATTCCTTGTATTGCGCTCAGAATCGACGAATTTCTGCCCCAATTTCCGCCCCGTTCATCCTCGAGTTCGTCCAGTTCGTGCACCACCGGCACTGCCGACCCCGTTTCACCGGCACTGCCGGCCTACCCGGAACTGCCGGCCGATTTCTTGCGGCACTGCCGCTGCTTCATCTTCCACCTTCCACCGCTCGCTGCGCAGCTTGCCGCCCCGCCCTCCTCACCACTTCTCGCCAGCGCTCGCGCCATCAACAGCAGCTGCCGCGCGCCCTGCAGCACCCCACCGAGCCGCCACCAGCCTCGCCCGCCAGCCCGCGCAGGCCACCTGCTCGCATCGCTCGCTCGCCTCCGGTTCCAACGCCCCATCCCACGGCCACGCCCCACAGCGCGCCCCACCAGGCCTCAACGCCGCCTCCGCGGCCCAACTCCCGCTCGACCCAAGCACCACCACGCGCCGCCCACGGTACTTGCTCGCCGCACGCGCCAAACGCCGCACCAGCAACCATCCACGCGCGCGCCTTGACCAGGAGCCGCCCGCGCGCACGCACAGCAAGCCACCAGCCGCCAGGCAAGCTTCCGCTCGCCGTTGACCCGCGCAGAGACCATGCACGCACGCCCCTAGCTCCTAAATCCACCAGCAAGTCCCGCACCTGCTCGTGCAAGGTTTCAGTGCCCGGCACTGCCGGCCAACTCCTAGCGGCACTGCCGCCGAACGCAGTCTGGCACTGCCGCTCAACCCAGCCCGGCACTGCCGGCTTCGTCCATCCGATGTACAAGTTTCGTTCAGTTTTGGTTCATCTTTTTGCTCCAAATTTTGATAACTTTCCGGCGTCCGTTTGACTCCAAACTTTAACAACATCCTCCAACTACCCTACATAGTCCACGTCTAATTTTTGACGATTTTTGGAGCCCAAATTTTGACCGCTCGTTTTGACCCAACTTTTCGGGCATTGACTTAATTTGCTCGGTTTCCGTTTTGGAGTGCAAGGTTTGTCTACGAAGCTTCCGCGTCTACATCAACACCGCGGCGACACCTTCGGCACCCCGGATTCCGGCGCAACTTCGACACCGCCACCGTCGACACCATCGCAAGTTCGTGTGCTTGACACCGCCTAACGTCAATAGGTATAACTTGCCTCCCCTACCCCTTGTAGCCCCTTTCTTCCTTTGCGTACCTATCCCATTGAGAGTGGCTTTTCGAGCGTTGCGAAGCATTGCACAAGTGTCACGACCGTGAGAGGGTGTGTGTGCGTTGTGTTGAGCAAAGCTCCGAAGCAAGCTCGGTGAGAAAGATACACAAAAGAAGAAAAGTGTGACATATACATAGAGAAAAATAAAGCTTCTAAGCATAGAGAAAAAAAAGTGAAAAAAAAGAGAAAAAGAAAAAGAAATAGAAAAGAGTGTGTGTCCACCGATACCGAGAAGTGCAAAGCTTGTGCGCACTAAGAGAGAAAAGAGAAGAGTGGCATTTGTGCAAATCTTGTTGCTTCTTTCTTGTGCAACCAAGCTACGGTCTCTCTTGTGTTGGCGTGACATCGAGCATATAGTCTTCGTTAGGACCATCTTTGTCACTTGCTCACTTCCTTGGTCGTGCTAACCCCATTGATCTTCTCGTGTGTGTTTCCGTGTTTCCTTGAAATAGATCACCACTTTTGACATTTGACTTTGGATCTTACCCACATTTGACAATAGACTTTTCCGTTGATCTTTTTCGTTTGCTATCCACCCCTTACCCACCACATATAGAGTTTTTAGCCTTTTGCGTGTGCTTTGAGTGTGTGTGTGAGTAACCCCGATACATTTTGGCTTTGCTCTTGACTTGAACCATTTTTCCGATACTTTCTTGATTGGTGAGATACTTGTGTAGGTTTCCTTCCACCACATACACATACACCTTACCTACTGAGAGATATACATGATGACCCCACAAGAGCAAGCCGAGATGAGAGCATACTTCGCCGAGCTAGATGCTCGAGAAGCCAAAATGACACCCCAAGATAAAGCCGAGTGCAAATACATGTTGAATTTGGTGATGTTGCTTGCGGCGCCTTGTGGAGCTTGGAGAAGAGTGTCGATGACGCTCATGATGGGGACGCTCTTGATGCTCCATATGGTGTACTTGAAGTCGACGATCTTGTACATAAGCACTCTCATGGTGGCGCCTTGTGGAGCTCGTAGACGAGTGTCGATGACGATCATGATGAGGACGCTCTTGATGCTCCATATGATGAACTCGCCGTAGATGATCATGTGCATAAGCACTCTCATGGTGGCGCCTCGTGGAGCTCGAAGAAGTGTGTCGATGGCGATCATGTTGGGGACGCTCTTGATGATCCATATGATGGTGCCATCGTTGAGGTCCTCTATCTTCATATGTAGCTCCATTGGCCAAGTAGGTGACTAGGTGAGGCTCCGCCATGGTGTCGATGTCGTAGGCGTGGCGTTGCTCCACCATGTCGTCCATGCTTGATGAGCCATTGTCGATGTAGAGCTCGTCGAAGTCGTCCTCAAAGTGGTGGTCCACCATGTCGTCCATGTTGGCGATGCTCGCGGAGCCATAGTCGGTGTAGAGCTCCTCGATGTCGGTCATGTTGTCGATGCTCGCGGAGCCATAGTCGGTGTAGAGCTCCACATGTTCCTCCACATCCGTGGTGCTTGAGGAGGCATCCTCCTCGAAGTGCTCCATGTAGTCCTCCGTATCCTCATCTTCGCTATCCATGTTAGCACGATGGTATCTATATGGTGGATGTTAGTGGAAGAAACTACCGTCAAGTCTCACCTTGAAGTGATGGAATTGGGTCAACTAACTAAACCAAGAGATAATTCAATTTGTGTTGGGTACACACACAAAAACACACGCAAAAGCTAGCAAATATGGTGGTAGGTGAGGATGGTGGAAAGCCAAAAGTCAAAATCCGAAATCAAGTTTGTTGTTAAGAGTGGGTAAGCTCCAAAAATCAAATGTCCAAATGGTGATCACGGAAACACGAATGATGTGGAACTCACACACGAGATAAATGGGGTTAGTGCGACCAAGGAATGAGCGGAAAAGTGTAAGAACCCAAAAGTAAGGGTGCTCGGTGTCACACTAACACAAGAAGAGATCAAAGCTTTGGTTGCAACTTGAGAGACAACAAGATTCACACGCGGCCTCTCTTCTCTTTTCTCTCTTTTGCTTAAAAGCTTTTTACTCTTTTGTATACGGTGGCACTTGCACTCTTTTGTATATCTATGGTGGCACTTCCACTCTTTTTGCTCTTTTGGTGTTTTGGCGGCTTTTTCTCGCACTATGTTAGCGTTAGCTCGCTTTTGCTATTTTGCCACACGAGTTTTGCTTAGAAGCTTTACTCCACACGACACACACACCTCACAATCGGGGCCACGTGCAATGTCTCGCAACACTTGATAAGCAATGCTCGATAGGATAGATCGCAAAGGAAGAGGGGCTACAAGGTGGGGAGCAAGTTATACCTAGATGAAAATGTTAGGCGGTGTCGGAACACACAACTTGCGATGATGGCGACGATGGTGTCGTAGTTGCGCCGGAGTCCGGGGTGCCGAAGGTGTCGCCGCGGTGTTGATGTAGACGCGGAAGCTTGTTGGACAAACCTTGCACTCCGAAACGGAAACCGAGCAAAATAAGTCAATGCCCGAAGATTTGGGTCACGACGAGCGATCGAAGGTGTCAATATTTTGGAGTCGGAAAATTTCGGAAATGGTGTCTAAATTAGAGTCAAGATGAAAAGGGATAACGGTGAAAGTTTGGGGTCAAACGGGCGCCGAAAAGTTGTCAAAATTTGGAGCAAAAATTGGAGTCAGAATTGGGCGAAATTTGAACAGGAAGTGGCCGTGGCCGGCAGTGCCGGAGTGTCGCGCGCGGCAGTGCCGGTTTGTTGCGGCCGGTAGTGCCGGTTGGCCCGGTAGTGCCGGTGTGATGTCCCCGGCAGTGCCGCCTGCGCGTGGCTTGGCGAGGAGCGAAGTGGATCGGGCGAGCAGTGGAGGCGGGCGCGCGGTGGCGATGATGTGGTGGAGCGGCTGATGGTGGCCGGGCCGAAGGTGGGCGTTGCGGGCGGGAATCGAGGGCGGCTCGGCTGCGCTGGCGTGACGGCGGCGCGGGTCGGTGGAGCCAGGTGAGCGGCGGCGATGTGTGCGCTTGGGCCAGGAGATGGTGGTGGGTCGCCGGCGCGTGCTGTTTTGGGCTGAGCGAGGCTCGCTGGTGGTGGTGACCTGGCGCGAGGCGGGAGCTGGTGGTGGTGATCGAGCGACGCGGGAGCGTGGCTGCTGTGGCGGCGGTTGCCTGGCCCGGTGGTGCGAAGTGAGCGAGCGCGTGGTGGGGATTGAGGCCAGGGCGAGCAGCACGCGATGTAGCTGTGGTGAAGAAGGTCAACGCGGATGGCCGGCAGTGCCGCTGTCGTCCGGCCGGCAGTGCCGGTCCTGGAAGAACACGATGAACAGCTCCACGAACTGGCGGAAATTTGCTCAAGAAATTCGTCGATTCGCACCGAATTACAAGGAATTTGACAGTGAAATTTGGTGGAGATGTAGATCTACCATAGGAACATCAAATCCATGGATCAAAACCACTAAAAACGCAACAAAATCCAGATCTGACCAAAGGCAAATTTAGGGCTATTTTTTGGGGATTTTTTGGAGAAAATTTTTGGGGCGAATTTGGGTGGATGGGGGTCAAATCCGGGCTAACCAAGAGCTGCTGATACCATTTGATGAGGCCTAAGGGCTCGGATGTGCCCAGATCCCACGAATTTGACCAAGTGAGTGGGTGATTGAGGGGAAGAGGATGAAGAACACAAGATCCAAATAAGAACACACACACACAACCCAACACAAACCAAATTTACTCCCTTGGTAGGTTAGACCAAGCCAATAGAACCACTTCTTAGAGAGACCCTTGGGTAGAATCTAACAAGTGGGAGATTGGTGAGGAGATCTCAACTAGAACTTGGATGAGAGAGGGGTAGCCTTGAATCATCCATGAAGAGTAGAAATCACTCAAGAGTGCCTTGATACAAAGGGGATGAAACCCTAGGGAGACAAAGCTCATCTTCATGTTTAAGCTATCATCTTGTCTAACCCTAATTTGGGGAGAGGGATGAGCTATATATAGGCCCGGATCCGTCCGGGGGTAAAAGGGGCATTACAATAAGGTAGTGGTGACAATAGATGATAAATAGACGGTTGGGATGAAGTTGACTTCGAGGGGCCGGCAGTTGCCGCAGATGTTCGGGGCGGCAGTGCGGTGGGGCCGGCAGCGTCGGGGAAGATGGGCCGGCAGTGCCGGGGTGCGCCCACCGGTAGTGCCGGCCAAGTGGGGGCGGCAGTGCCGGCCTTGTCGTGGCTGGCGGCTGGAGCCCTTCTCCTTCTTCTGATTCTTCTTCTTCGGTCCTCCCTTCTTCTTCCATGAACCATGTGGCTTCCCTCTCCTCGGCTCCTTGACGCTCCCTTCGGTTCCTTGACGAGATTGGTACCTAACGACATATAGACATAGGCATGAGGTAGCAATCCGTTCAAGGTTATGTCGAGGTCGCCCATAGAGAGGAAGGAGTTCACCTTGACATATATGGCGTGGGTTTGTGTTGTTGGTCCACTTGGGGGACTCGTTGGCCATGGTGTAGCGTCAACGATAGGCGGGGCTGCACTTGACGGTCTTGAGGTGGAGGTGTCCGAAGGCCACCCCGCATCATAATCAAAGTACCCTTCTTGTATAAGTGATTTATATGATCTCATGGTCGAAAGGACTAGGTAACTATGTATCGAAAGCTTATAGCAAATAACTTAATGACGTGATCTTATGCTACGCTTAATTGGGTGTGTCCATTACATCATTCACATAATGACATAACCTTGTTATTAATAACATCCAATGTTCATGATCATGAAACTATGATCATCTATTAATCAACAAGCTAGTTATACAAGAGGCTTACTAGGGACTCCTTGTTGTTCACATAACACACATGTATCAATGTTTCGGTTAATACAATTATAGCATGGTATGTAAACATTGTCATAAACACAAAGATATATAATAACCATTTATTATTGCCTCTTGGACATATCTCCAACAACTTGTACCTCAAGCATCCAATATTACCTCCACCATCCTCCTATAGCTGTTGTTTGGTTATCGGGTCTGCCTTGCGAGTCGTAGTGCATGCTAGTGCCGTCATATCTCGTTTCGCCATCGTTATTCTATCGGGTTATCTGTTGGGAAATCATGACACATGGTTTATGGATATATATATATTTGTTGGAGATACACAGGCTTTACTTTAATGTTAACAACTAAATTGTAAGCAGTGGCATCTGTGAGCCCCTTTGCGAAAGCATCAGATCTTTGTCTCGCTAATGTCCCCTAGGACCTGAGTTCTTGTTATCTGTTCCGAGATTGAGTTCTCTACCCGTACGTGGGGGAGTGGGACCCCCCATCATCCACTACCTTTCCTCGAGTCTGTTTATTGGGAGCCACAACCTTGGTTTTATTTGCCCATATGCACAATGCATGATTTACTTCATGTTGCCTTCGGGTGTTTATATTATGTACTGTACTCATAACACGGGACTCCTTATCCTTGGCCGGTCGTTAGTGCCCGCCTTGGAAGCCATCGCAAACCTCTGGGTCCGTATCGGAGTGCGGCCGAACTTCGTCACGGGTAACTTAGTTTGGTGGCTCCCATTAAACTTTCTCTTGCATTGGGAATAGTCTTGTTGTGAGACTCCACCTGTAGTAAGTGGGTTCGAGCATGCGTATGGTTACATTTGGGCCACCCCTGCAGGGTGTACATCTTATCGATAAGCCGTGTCCGCGGTTATGGACGACTTGGAATTGTATAGCTCGATCATAGAACAACTTACACCTTTATGTTGCTGCTAATAATTTGACAGTAACTTGCGTAGTAATATAGCAGTACTACTAAAACTTGTCCACCGTGTGAGTGCCTTTGTAATTACTTCCTTGCGAGGAGGGGAACACATCGGTCGGGTTATGTTTGCAGAGTATAGAACCGTTAGTTTATGCGCTCTCTCACCTTCTCTGATTAGACGAATGTTGTAGAGTGTCTCTATAGGTTTTTAGTGCTTGCGCATTGTCGCTTAACCCCACCATATTGCCTATGGCGTTCCTCTTGCGTCCTCTAAGTCACATGCATGCCTCAAGTACAAAGGACGACTGGTTGACGAATGCGTATACATCTTGAAGTCTTGTTAAGTACGAACCCGTACTTATTGCTGCTTTGGGACATAACCGGGCAGGTTTGAAGACATGTTCGATGAAGATGACGTTAGCAAGGTTACCCTTCCGGCTTGGCCTAGGCAGGGTTATGGACGCCACTGGTTATCTTCAGGACTCTTAGTCCAATTTGTATCTTGTCCGTACTCGGACGTATTTGATCTTCTGTATGATTTGGATCTTTGTATTGTATATTTGTATCTTGACTCATTGGAATCGTTGCTGTAATATATGCTTCTTGTGGGCTCTGTTGTAATCCTGATGTAATGTTACCACTCGTGTTAATTCCTCTGGCATCACGTGTGATTCGTCGCGCACGTTGTGTCGGAGGGCCTATATGAATCGATATCGTGCGGATTTCGTCGGGATCCTTGGAATCCTCATGGTACCGGTTCCGGGGCGTCACAGCCTCCCACCCCCTCTCCCTTTTCCCCTGCACCGCACCCCCTATGCCGCCAGACCGCCGCCAAATAGCTCGCCGGAGGCGCTCGTCGCGCCACCGCCTCCATCTGCCGCCTAGCGCCGCCACAGCCCGAGCCACTCCTCGCCGCTGCTACCAGAGGAAGCCCCTCGCCGCGCCACCCCTCGTACATGCCTCGGACGCGCCGGAGGACGCCGGGAACGCCACCGGCGAGAGCCACCCGAGCGCCGCCGCCGACCTCCATTGCCGGCGCCACCTCATCGCTGCCTCGTCAGCGCCACCTCAGCACCATAGGTTTCTTCTTTTATTTTATTTCCTTCTCCCCTTTTCTGTCAACAGATCTCGGCCATTGATTCTATGTAGATCCAACGGATCAGAGAGCTGATCCGCCGTGAAGGGGTACGAACCAATCGTATAGTGCCACGTGTCTCGGACCACCCTAGTTTGCGTTTAATCTCAGTTTCGATACTCTGCGCCTTGCAAAAATCATAACCAGAGCTCTGCTTGTCCAAAAATCACAAACTTTATATCGTAGGACTCCTAAAAATATAAGGAACATTGTGGAACCATAAAATGTGAACTTACAGAAGTTGAAAATTTCATTCAAGTTTAAATGCCTAGTTTGAATACTTTGGCTATAAAATGAAATCTATAATCCCAATTTGAGTGATTCCTTTTGCATTAGTTTTATAAAACCATCTAGCTTGCAGAGATATCTCTAAAATAATATTTTACGGTTTATAAAATATAAATTGCGTCTATTTATCAAATGCCTTTATTTTAGTCTTATAGAGTACCATGCATACCTTATTTAAATCTCATACACATCAAATATTTTATAATTTGATTCTTGACCAGAGAAGGCAACTTGATTTTATAATAATAACAGAATACAAAACTTCTTTGCATCCATGGCATCATGCATGTAGTAGAAAACCATGGAACAACTAAGTGGTGTGATCATGATTAAGATACATATTGCATTTATGTTTTCTGTATGTGCATGTCAATATATAGCACCATGCTTATGGTGCATTGCTATATGATTGTAGATTGTGATTGTGCCGACTGCAGCGTGTGTGGTTGTGAAGATTGTACAGCCTCTCCACCTTATCCAGGCAAATGACACACCAATCGCAAATGTCCTAGTTTTTATCTATGCACAGTAGAAATTTTTGTAGTATACATGTGTAGGATCTTATGCTTGCTGTGCAATCCCACTAGTCTAGCTACTCATACTTGACTTCTTTGTCTTGCTCAGCTATGCTATACAATTTTGTTAGCGAGTTATGGAAAAACAACTAAGTTTAAGGAACTACCTGGGTGGAATTGGTATTGCATGGGTTATGTTGAGTGGTTCCCTGGAGTCATGTCGCCGAACCTCTGAACCTCCAGGTGTATCGCACTTGTGGACGTCCACCTAGGAACAAAGAGATTGTAGACAACCTTGCTCATCAGCTACCATACAACCACATGCTAATATGGGCTCTGGTTTGATGGAGTATGTTGTGAGAACATGGATCCTACGTGACAGATGATGTAGGCGAATGTAGGTTGGTACGGGTCCGTCGAGAATGGTCTAGGGGATCACTTCGGAAAAGTCTCGTCCTAGTCAACATTTGTCCATTTGAGCAAAATGTGCATCATGGAAGAAGAGCAGACTAGGTCATGTGGGTAAATTGTACAACCTCTGCAGAGTGTTAAAACTAAGTACTTAGTTGTGTCCCCGGTTACGGACAATTTGAGCGAACTGACAAGGATCCTGTTTGAAGATCTCCTCATCCCAATTTATTAAATAAAACTTGATTGGTGAACAGGGAATATGACAATTGGTGCAAGTGACTATCGGCTAGCAGGTCCCGTGACATGTCTATGGTCTGAGTCTACAGGGGTAGGTCGCCCAACCCAAGTTGGTCATATGAAATACGAAGGCTCACTGATGTCTATCGGTGGTGTCTAGGTTCATTGATGTCTATCAATAGTACCGCTAAACTAGGAAGGCTCACTGATGTCTATCGGTGGTGTCTAGGTTCATTGATGTCTATCAATGGTACCGCTTAATTAGTGTGAAAGAAAATGATTTGTCAAATGATAGGATAAAATTTGTTTTATGCAAATATGCCTGAGCTCTACCAGCCAAATTATCACGTAAGTGTTAGGTTGCCACTTGTGTACACCATAGTGTCATCTTGCCAACACAATTTCAAATGTATTGATCTTCGGGCTGTAAAGTTTTATGTTGCAGGTTATTTCTCTAGCTGACGATTAATAGTTTAGGTTCACGATCTTTGCCCAACATGTCTTCCTGTGGCTTCATGAAGGAAGATGGCTCCATGCTTGAAGATTTCCTTGCTGATTTAAACTCTGAATTTGTGCTAGGCTGAGAGCTATGCAACTTGTACGAACCATTTTATTTCCGCTGGATCTTGCGTTGTAATGAAGACCTTTGCTACTTGGTATTTCATCTTAAACTGTGTGTGCTAGCAATTCGATCCGGAACTAGCACTGTTGCACAGAGACTCTCACTTTTTCAGGTGAGATCACCACAACTGGTTGCAAGCAAACTGTTGTTTTTCCAACACACCAGTGCACGTTGATCGCATATTCGTGTTTTGCTTCGTAGAAAAACCTTTTCTCGCTGCATAGGAGTTGTAGTGATTCGTGGCTTCTAGGAACGTGTCGAACCGCATGCCAACGTACGGGTCATTCGGCTGTGACCAAGCGTCATCATCATCACCTTCTGGTATGGTTGAAGAAGCATTTGTTGCGTTAAGAAAAGTTGTGTCCGTGTTTGTCGCAGTCGCTTGGGCATCACCCATTCTTGGATCAGGAACTTTCGCTGGCTGAGGAGACTCTCCGATAGCCTCATCCAGTAGCTGCATAAAGTAATTGTGTGGAATACTACCAACTTCCTCATTCAGATCAATAGGCATCTCATTCAGATCAAGAAATCCAATACCACCCTGCATCACAATTAATGTAAAAAGTAGAAAATAAGAACACAAGTTGCCTTGATTTGTAACAACCATATAAGTGTAATCATTAGGTATTTTTTGCAATGGTTATTTTCTGTAGCAATCTGGTAACTAGACAAAGCAATCCATGGAGATACATAAAACATGAAAATCAAGGTGAAAAACCTAGATTGGGCTCCATTTTCTTCAATGTGCTCTTTTTCTTTTGATGTTTCTCTAAATGATTCCGACTACTGTAAGCTGCAACTACTAGAGTATGATGTGAGGTTTTTAAAACCTATGACCCTATGTAAATAGCGCACAACACTTTTTTTGTGCAAGTACAGGAGGGGATGCATTTGTTCTAACAGAAGAAACTTTTTTCTTTTATTTCTTCGCTACTACAATGTTTGCACAAAATCATCATTCCCATTTTCATCTACCACATATTCTGTCCTTACGACTAGAGCAACTTTTAATTTTTTTTGCTTACATTTACTAAATTAGTTGAATATATGTACAATTTTTTACTAGATGCACAGTTTTTGTTTCCCTGCGCGCCTAGCAACTCTAATCAAATTTGTGAGACCGAAGTACATCGAATTAATCATTCTGAGGAAAAACTTCCTACCCAAAATGGAGGGATAACTTCATGCCTAAACACCACAGGCAACTTTCTACAGGTTCTCAGGCAACTGTTTTAGGGAAACCTAGGCAACTACATGAGGCACTTCATCCAATTTTTCGCCATTAAAAAAAACAGCTACATCACAAATAACCCCAACACCACATAAAAACCATTAAAAAAAATTGTATCTACGAGCACAGGAAGTTGCCACAAGGTCATCTAACACCATGGGCAACTTTCTACAGGTCCTCAAGCTACTGGGTAGGGGTAGTTGAGTCAACTGCATGAGAGACTTCATGCAATTTCCACCATCCCGAAAAAGTTTCACCTACCAACAGGGAAGTTGCCACAGTGCCATGCAAACTACAACAAACTGACACTCAAAAGTTGCTTCGATTTTTTTCACTGACAACAAAAAACTTGCTACCACTTCATAAAAAATAAATGGATGGCGGAGCGAAAGTTCCTCATTTTCCATGAAAAATTGCACAACTACAAAACCCTAGTTCCATAGAAGGTTCCTTTTTCGTCACCTCCAGATCGAAAACCAAACCCTTTTTCTTGAAACTTCATGTGTAACACCATGCGCAACTTCTTACAGGTTCTCAAGCAACTGGGTAGGGTAGGTGAGGCAACTCCTTGAAGCACTTCATGCAAAATTCACCATCCCAAAAAGAAGTTGCACCTACCAGCATGAAGTTGCCACAGTGCCATGCAAACTACAACGAATTGAGACTCAACGTTGCTTCCACTTCAACAAAAAAAGGACGACAGGGGTGAAAGTTGCCTCATATTTCATGAATACTTGCACAACTACAAAACCCTAGTTTCGTAAAAGGTTCCTATTTTTCCACCTCCAGATCGAAAACCAAACCTTTTACTTGAAAAACTTCATGCGTAACACCATGGATAACTTTCTACAGGTTTTCAAGCAACTAGGTAGGGAAACCTAGGCAACTACATGCGGCACTTCATACAAAAAACACCATCACAAAAAGAAGTTGCATCTACCACAAAGTTGCCATAGTGCCATGCAAACTACAATGAACTGAGACTCAAAGTTGCTTTGATGTAGCCCCGCCTATCGTCGACGCTACACCATGGCCAAAGAGTCCGCCAAGTGGACCGACAACCCTAACCCACGCTACACGTGACAAGGTAAACTCCTTCCTCTCGATACTCGACCTCAACGCCCAGTTGAATGGAATGCTGCGAATTGAGACTCAACGTTGCTTCCACTTCAACAAAAAAAGGACGACAGGGGTGAAAGTTGCCTCATATTTCATGAATACTTGCACAACTACAAAACCCTAGTTTCGTAAAAGGTTCCTATTTTGCCACCTCCAGATCGAAAACCAAACCTTTTACTTGAAAAACTTCATGCGTAACACCATGGATAACTTTCTACAGGTTTTCAAGCAACTAGGTAGGGAAACCTAGGCAACTACATGCGGCACTTCATACAAAAAACACCATCACAAAAAGAAGTTGCATCTACCACGAAGTTGCCATAGTGCCATGCAAACTACAATGAACTGAGACTCAAAGTTGCTTTGATGTAGCCCCGCCTATCGTCGACGCTACACCATGGCCAAAGAGTCCGCCAAGTGGACCGACAACCCTAACCCACGCTACACGTGACAAGGTGAACTCCTTCCTCTCGATACTCGACCTCAACGCCCAGTTGAATGGAATGCTGACCTCAACGCCCAGTTGAATGGAATGCTACCTCATGCCAATGTGTTATGTGTCATTAGGAGCCTCCACCCATGGGGAGGCCGGAGCCTCTACCCAAGGGGGGCCGGCCAGCACCAAGCTCGCGGGAGAAAGGGACTCCGGTACCTCTGGGTGGAGGCTCCACCCGAGGTACCGCCCAGTGATGTGCATCACTTCTTGGCTATGGGGGAATGAAGGGGAGACCGGTACCTCCGGGTGGAGCCTCCACCCGAGGTACCGCTCGCGCGTCCGGGCACCCTGGACTCCATTCGTCAATTACACCTATTTTCCGGTCCTCCGCCCGTGGTACCGCTCGCACGTGTTTTAGCTCAGATCTGAACCGTTAATCATAATCGAGCGGCTGTAACTTATTTAGCTCTTTCCCCAAACTACCCTTGGACGAATCTGGCTATATGTATCTCTTGTGCTGCTCATTTGTAGGGTTAGACAAGATTTAGGCTTAGACATGGATTTGAGCTTTGTCTCCCTAGGGTTTCATCCCCATTGTACCCAAGGCAACCCTTGTTGAGATTTGGATATTTGTGAGTGAGATTCTAGTGTGCTCCACTCTCTCTCCCTCACCGGTCTCCGTCTCCAGCACCGATCTCTCACTCCGGGATTCTACCTCGCGTCTCTCCCGGGTTGATTCTATTGGCGTGGTCCATCGAGCCACGAGGGTAAGTATCGATTGTATCGGGTTGGTGTGCGTGCGTGAGTTCCTCGTGTTCTTCGTGTTCGTCGTGTTCTTCGTTTCCCTCTTTTCCCCTTTTGATTTCAGGTCAAGTCGCGAGATCGGGCCACAAACTAGGTCTTAGACCGCATCATATCGGGCCACACTCTCGCGCAAGTCCAATTGCTCCAATCTCTCAAGCACTACAGCAGCAAGCCTTGATTCCATTCAATCTGCAGAAGAAAAAAAAATTGACCGGTACCTCCGCCCCAGCCTCCGCCCGTGGTACCGCTTAGGGTCCGAGCACCCTGGACACTTTGGCTCCAAAACGTTGATTAACCGGTACCTTGGCCGGTACCTCTAGCGGTACTACCGCCCAGCCACAAATCTGTCCGGTTTTGGCTCAGTTTTGACTCACGTTTTTGTCCCAAATTTTGACAACTTTTCGGAGCCCGTTTGATTCCAAACTTTGACAGCCATCTCACAATATTGTGACTCTAATTTTGACACCTTTTCCGAAATTTTTAGAACCCAACTTTTGACCGCTCGTTTTGACCCAACTTTTCGGGCATTGACTTAATTTGCCCGGTTTCCGTTTTGGAGTGCCTTTGGTCCGTGACAACCGCTTCCGCGCCTACATCGACATCGCGACGACGGCATCGGCACCCCGGATCCCGGCGTAACTTCGCCACCACTACTTCACCATCGCAAGTTGTGTGTTTCGACACCGCCTAACATCAATAGGTATAACTTGCCCCCCTCACCCCTTGTAGCCCCGTTTCTTCCTTTGCGTATCTATCCCATTGAGAGTGGCTTTCCGAGTGTTGCGAAGCATTGCACAAGTGTCACGACCGTGAGAGGGTGTGTGTGCGTTGTGTTGAGCAAAGCTCCGAATCAAACTCGGTGAGAAAGATACACAAAAGAAGAAAAAGTGTGACATATACATAGAGAAAAATAAAGCTTCTAAGCATAGAAAAAAAAAGTGAAAAAAGAGAAATAGAAAAGAGTGTGTGTGCCACCGATACCGAGAATTGCAAAGCTTGTGAGCACAAAGAGAGAAAGAGAAGTTCTCAAAAAAAAAAGAGAGAAAGAGAAGAGTGACATCTTGTGCAAATCTAGTTGCTTCTCTCATATGCAACCGAGCTACCGTCTCTCTTGTGTTGGCGTGACACCGAGCATATAGTCTTCGTTAGGACCATCTTTGTCACTTGCTCACATCCTTGGTCGCGCTAACCCCATTGTTCTCCTTTGTGTGTGTTTCCGTGTTTCCTTGACATAGATCACCACTCTTGATATTTGACTTTGGATCTTACCCACATTTGACAATAGACTTTTCTGTTGATCTTTTTCGTTTGCTATCCACCCCTTACCCACCACATATAGAGTTCTTAGCCTTTTGCGTGTGCTTTGAGTGTGTGTGTGAGTAACCCCGATACATTTCGACTTTGCTCTTGACTTGAACCATTTTTTCCGATACTTTCTTGAAAGGTGAGATACTTGTGTAGTTTTCCTTCCACCATACATATACACCGATCCTAGTGAGAGATACAAATGATGACCCCACTTGAGCAAGCCGAGATCAGAGCATACTTCGCCGAGCTAGATGCTCGAGAAGTCCAAATGACACCCAAAGAAAAAGCCGAGTGCAACGCATACTTCAAACACCTTGAGAGCAAGAGTGATACACACCATGAGTCGAGTGAGGATGTTCCGATTTCTAACAACTTAACCTCTACTCCGCTTGTGTTGTCTTCCTCTTTGCTAGGTTGCTCGGACATCGATGACGCCATTGCCATGGAGATGAGGGACTCCACTATATGTGAGATGAGCGACTCCACTATATGTGAGACGAGTGACTCCACTATATGTGAGCTTGATGAGTGCCTCCACTTCGAGAGCATGAGTGATACACCGAGTGAGATGAGAGTGGTAGTTGATAGGTCATGTGAGGCCATTTCGAATTCTAACAACTTACCCTCTACCTCTAGTGTGTTTCCTTGTGTCTCATTAGGTCCCATGGATGACGAGACGCCGGTCATGGAGAAGATGTACATGGTGCATGAAGATGATGATATCACACCATGCTTGTTTGAAGATGAACATGGAGGCCACATGGAGCCTACCACTTCCACAACACCTACCTCATATGAGCGGGACTACAAAGGTACCTATATGGGTGTTGATGATGCCATGATCCCACTAGTGGACATGATGATTTGTGAGTACTTGCATGAGTTGGATGATCCTATTGCCATGTCATATGCTTCGTTCTTATTCCCATGTGATGATTTGCTTGATAACATTGTTGATCATGTGGAATTAGTTGCTTATGATAATATGTCCATGCCATGCTATGAGAGTTTCACTTTCTCTCCTATTGCTTGCAACTTATCGAACAATTTCTCTTTCCCATGTGTTGATTGCAATGAGGACATTGATGCTTGTGTTGTGACAACGTTGCCGAACAATTGCTCTTTCCCTAGGTTTGTCGACAACAATGATGAAACTTTGAACATGTTTTGCTCACAATGCTTGCAATATTCTCCCATTAATGCATCCAAAATATTGAACACTTGCTCTTTCAAATGCTTGGTTTGCAATTATGTTAATGTGCTTGTTAGTGAGATTGCCCCCATAGCTCTCTCAAATTTTGTAGACTTTGCATATATCCATGTTGAGCATGTTCCCATGTTTACCCCGCATATTCACCATATCTATTATGATGCATTTCTTAACGCTAATGGTGATGTGCAAAAGAAATGGAACATCATGATGGATGATGTGTTCATATACCATGCACACACGTTGTTCTTGTTGTCTAACATGTGTGTAGGTACCCAAACTCCAATGTCAACCTCGATTGAGCACGAGTTGACAAAAAGAGCTCTTCAGAGCATGATACAAGTGAGCTCGAATGAGTGCTTTTGCCCGCACACTTCCACTACACAAGATCTCTCAATGAGAGCACACCGACACTTTGATAAGGTGACCTCCTTCTACTTGGGCCCTCTTGCTAAATCCATTGAACTTTGGCTACGCTTTGATTGCTCCTTTGCTTTTCTTGTGCTATTGATACGGCTCTTGACAAGTGAAGGAACATTCAAGCGTTGGTGTCATCTACCTCCTCTACACATTCATGAAGACTCATCGTCGAGGACGACTCTTTTTCAAGTGGGGGGAGATGATGCAGCCCGACCTACGGTCTTCGCTTCATCATGCGCGTCAACGTCAAGAACCACACTCAAGGCCGAGGTCACGGAGGCATGGAAGAGAAGAAGGAAGAAGAGCGTCCGAGGTCGTCAAGAAGAGAAGGCGCCTGCCACAAGTCAATTCGGGCCAAGGCCCATGTATCCCCTTGTATGCCTAAACTACCCCTCCTTAGTGGCTCCCTATATATAGGCTCCCACCTCCCCCTTCATTAGGTAAGACATAACTTGAGTGAGAACTTGGCTTATGCCTCCACCATCCCTCCGGGATTAGGGAAACCCCCTCCTCTCTTAGACACAAATCTATGAGTTGTATCAAGGCACTCCTTATATGATTTATCTTTCGCACTTGTGATTCTACCGCTGTCTCTCACACGTGTGACTCCATAGATGGTATATCGGTCTTTCTCTCGGGGATTCTACCTCGTGTCTCTCCTTGAGGGATTCTATCGTGATAGTGGTTCGGGCTATCGGGAGTAAACCGGAATTATATCGGGTTGTGTTGCGTGCGTTCGCGTGTGTTCATCGTGTTCTTCGTCGTGTTCTTCGTGTTCTTCCTCTCCCCCGCCTTTCCCTTGGTCAATTCGTGAGATCGGGCAACCCCCGTGGCCTTAGGCCGCATCATGCTTCCCCTTCAACAAAAATAAAATGGACGGGCAGGGGCGAAAGTTGCCTCATTTTTCATGAATACTTGCACAACTACAAAACCCTAGTTTCGTAAAAGGTTCCTACTTTGTCACCTTCCGATCGAAAACCAAAACCTTCCGTAAAATAGAGACCAAGAAGGTGGGAGTAGACCATCCATGGAGATGGCAAAAAAAGGGGTATGGGGGAGGAGGGTTGTAGCGAGATTGTGGCAGTGTAGGAACCTCGTGTGCATGTGCTTCATGGCCTTGTGCAGATCCATAACAAGACCAGCTTGTCCTCGACGTGTCAGCCATGATCTCCCTGCGGCAACCTGCTGGCAATAGCCCTCAAGCGCCTGCCACTAGCGTCTGGCGGCGGGAGGAAGAGGGAGGACAGGATAGCGACGAGGCGGCGGGAGGAGGGGAGGAAGAGCGAGGGAGGGTTTCGTCTCTAGGCCAAGGCTCGCATGGGTGTAGTGCGCCAAAACGGTACGAACGAGCGCACAGTCCAAAGCTTTCCTTTTTCAGCGTTGGCCCGCCCGACAGGAACTTGCCTTTTGGCGAGGGTCTGCTCGATCCAACCATCGGGTGCATAGTCGCTCGCTAAACAAACCCAAAATTAATATACGATCGGCTAGCAGCTCCTCATTTCTTCTTCTTTGCGACTAAAGGTCTACTGGATGCAATAGATCCAATTGATGGTGGCACATAAGAACCCCTAAATTCACCCAGCCCTTCTCACTTCGGGTTCATCAAGATAGGCTGGATAGTGGCACATCTCCCTTCCATTCGATGTCCAGAAAACTACAGCTTTCAAGCCTACGTGCGCAGGAGCGCACTTCTGTTTTCTACGCCGGGTCGATGTACAAAAAGAACCAAATATCATAGATTGTTCATGTCGTGAAAAATAACTTGTCAACGTGATAGATAGACTTCGTCTTACAGAAAAGATAAGAAAAGCAGGAAAGCGAAGCGGGAAGGGTCACAAAGAGCTTATTTTGGGCTCTGTTCCCGAGGCATACTCTTGTAGATAGAGAGGTGTCAGGCTAGCTTTCAAACAATGTCTGCAGAAAACAGTCAGCCCTAATATCCACTATGGTCGACCGTAAGGCCACCATGGTCAAGCTTAAATCCACATTGGAGACGCCCTTACATAAGGGGCACAACTCATAAGATAAGGCCGATCAAAAGGCTGAATGATTAGGAAGAGACATATTTTATGAATAGTTGCAAGTGCTGTTTCAAATCATCTTTCTAGACGAAGAAATATTCTAGAGCCCTAGACAGTAATCTAGTAAGTAACATATGCTGCAATTCACACGCCACTGTTGCAGCACCAGCGCATAACTTCAAATTCCCAGTCCGTTATTACGTCCTATTCCCACTCCACCGTGGCAGGTGGTTTTGATGTTATGTCCTGACAAACACGGTTAACGCCGCGCACATTATTGCAGATCTTCTTCACCACATCTACCAGGAACTGGCGTTCAAAATAATACCTGACAGAATTTAAATGAAAAAGGTAACAGCTGTGAAAATACGCAAGATAAGATCAATAAACTACAAGAGATATACTACCTAGATTTCACTGCATAAACACTGCTAGTCCACACTTGTTAAATGAGAGATCATATTTCTGTACGGTTCTAACACAATACGTAAGGGCCTAAAAAAATCCTATATTAAGTCCTTTACAAAATAATCAATGTTTTAGGTTTGTCCTAAGTTAAACTTCTCAAAGCTTGACCAAAATATAGTAAAGCATGTCAATATCCACAACATGAGATCTATGAAGTACTAAACAAAACATTGTATGTTTAATGTAATAAAACTAAATTTGTGTTTTAGATGTTGATATATTTGTCTATAAATTTGGTCAAACTTGAAGTAGATTTCACTACATAACAGAATCATGTGTCTACATCGATTATTTTGGGAAAGAGGGGAGTAGAATTTACCACATAATAGAAACATTTGTGGTCAACACATTTAGTGTATAGATACATCCAAATTTAGAAAAATCTAAGACAGATTTTTATGGATGGAGGGAGTAATATGCAAGGTCCTAAGAAAATCCTATATCATACTAGGTGAGTACGAAGGGCAACAGAGATGTGACTAATACATCAATACACATCTAAAATGCATGTTATTCAACAATTGATATAATGACCAAGATCATATGGGCAAGAGTTATGACTTGAGAGATTATCAATTTCGCTTTCCAGTTGTACCATCACAATAAAGCAACTCGGCAGACTGTTAACCGGATATTACAACATAGGATATTGATTTTAGGCTGGGCCACAAAAGCTAACAAGCAATGGATTGTAGGTGAATGCTAAACTGTCTCGTTGAAACTACTAGTATTCACAAAGTACTCAGGCAAGAACATAGCAACCAAAGGGTGAAGCACAAACATTGTTCCTGGGCGCTGGGCTCATTGGGAAACAGAACAGTAATTACAACTGCAGCTAAACATGGCACACGTACTTTGTGCACAGGGCCTAGAGTAACATTAGAGTATGTTTGCAATATAAAGCTGCAAAGAGAGGATGAAAGAGGTGAAGTTCAATGCAGCATACCAATCTGCAGTCATGCCATCCTCACTGGTAATTGCCCGTAAAGCAACAGCATGCGAGTGAGTTCTCTGGTCACCCTGGACCCCAACTGTTTGGACAGGCAAAAACACAGCAAAAGCTTGCCAAATTGTATCATAGAGGCCTGCATCTTTAATGGCTTGAACAAATATCTCATCTACCTGAAAGGCATGAACAGAGCAGTTCACAATTAACAACGTATATCAAAGATGATTCAGCAAATATCAAAAGGTTCAAAAAGCTCAAACCTGACGAAGAACCTCCAAAGCATTGCCTTCTGTAACATCACCTAGGATACGTACAGCAAGACCAGGCCCAGGAAATGGGTGTCGCTTTAAGAATGACTCTGGGACATTTAAGATACTTCCCAACTTCCGTACCTTTTGGAGGACATAAACTCAACAAATAAATAAGTAATATACGAACCAAAGGGCAGCAATTTCTAAGTTACGAGTGTATCTTTCCCTAGAGCATGTCAGATTATGAAAAGAGAAGTGTCAATAAAAACATGAAGCATAGATATATATATATGTGTGGTGTGTGTATATTAAGACCTCGTCCTTGAATAGGAGCTTCAGTGGTTCAATGAGCTTCAACTTCATGTCTACAGGAAGACCACCTACATTGTGATGGCTTTTGATGGTGTGGGAATGTGTCCTCCCACTGCCAGGAGGTGGGCATGATTCAATCACATCAGGGTATAATGTTCCTTGAACTAAATATTCAGGTCTTTTTCCTATCTTCTCTTCTAGCATCTGAGCAAATTTGTCAAAGACAGCTATGAATTCCCTGCCAATAATCTTCCTTTTCTCCTCTGGGTCTTTGACTCCTTTTAACTGGCTAAGAAATTGCTCTGAGGCATCAATACATGTTACGGGAAGGTGCAAGTCACTATCAAAGGTTAACATAACTCGTTCCTTCTCCTTGTATCTGCATATAAGGTCTAATGTCAGTTCACTGCACATTGATTCCGAACAAGACCATGCTGAAGAAACAGTTATTACCTTAATAGACCGTTGTCCACAAAAACACAGTGAAGCCTATCCCCTATCGCATTGTGAACAAGAGTGGCCGCAACTGTTGAATCAACTCCTCCAGATAACGCACAAATCACATGTTCATCAGAACGAACCATACTTTGGATGGTCTTAATTTCCTCATCCAGCACATCTTGCATCTTCCAGTCAGCTTTAATCCCGCAAACATCAAAAAGAAAGCGGCGCAGTGTTTCAATTCCTTGGGGCGAATGTGTCACCTTGCACAAGCAGAAGATTGGAAAGTTTATGCCAACGATACTAATGTATATAGTTTTATGAAGAAGTATGTGTACTTCCATACACACTACAAAGCAACCACATGACAGATATGATAATTTTGATAACAAAAACAATCTCGTAAATATAAAATCAATACTACACAAATCCCCCAAACATTAACTTAAGATTAAAAATATAGGCGCCCTACTCAACCATTGAATCATTCTCAGCCAAAAAGCAGACAAGTTACTCAACCATTGAATCAATCTATCAATCTATACCAAAAAACAGACAAGTTAGTGGACGATCAAACTTCTATTTTCCCTAGGAGAGTGCTAGAGGAAATACTGCACAACACAAAGTTCCCCACAGTTAGCACAAAATAGAATAAAAGGTTCATCTCTCATGTGGTGCACAAGCCCTTTTGCATGGCCAAGAGTGATTCTCACAACTTAATTGATACTTTAAACTGCGACGAGACGAACCAAGAAAGATGTCCACTTTTTACATCTAACACGTTCATCGATTTGCTGCATTGTATCCAACCTGTTCTATGGACTGAAACCATGTTCACAAATTCCAGTACTCCAGTACAAAAGATTCCAGCTAGAACCATAGAAATGACCAGATAGACATTGTATGTCAAGATTTTCCTTATATCTCTTATTATTCTAAGAAAAAATGCAATCCTCTAACTTTATCTCGAATCTCATATAACGAAGCAACTATTTCCTAGTCCAAAAACTCTATTAATGTATAGCTTAATATAGAAAATAACCAATCCATATTTCACTTTAAGGGAAAAAGTCACCTGCAATTCCAACAAAGGTAAGAAACGTAATAGACAGAATTTATATCTTAGTTTAAAACTTCAAATAGATCAGCATCTATCCAAAATGACAGAAGAAAATAGCAAGAGTCAGCTACCTCCGGGTGGTACTGTAGTCCATAATACCGCTTCTCCTGATGCTCGATGGCCGCAATCGCGCCCTGCACGCTGCGGGACACGACCTTGAACCCCTCAGGCAGTTTGACGACCTCGTCGCCATGACTCATCCACACCGACTGTCGCTTCCCTGCCTCCCCCTCACCATAAAGAGCTGAGGACCGCGTTGTTACCTCAACCTCCATATCGCCATACTCCTGCCGCTCGCCGGCCTCGACGGCGCCGCCGAGGGACTGCACGAGGAGCTGCATCCCGTAGCAGACGCCCAGAACGTGTGCACCTGCGTCGGCGGTGAAATCGAGGAATCCCTCGGGGAAGGAGGGCGCGCCCGGCGCGTGGACAGAGTGGGGTCCGCCGGAGAGTATGACAGCGCGGGGACGTAGCCCAGCAAGGGAGGAGAGCGGGGTGGTGCCGGAGACGCACAGGGAGAGGACTCCGAGCTGTCGGACGCGACGGGTAATGAGGTGGGTGTACTGCGATCCGAAGTCGAGGATGAGGACCAGGTTCTCGCCGGCGCCTGCGGAAATCGGGAGCGAGGAGGCAGAAGCGGAGCCCATAGCGGCGGTGGCGGCGGTGGCGGTGGCGGTGGCGGCGGCGGATGGGATTAGGGTTTAGAGAGTTTGAGGTTTATAAGAGTAGGAATGCCCCGTGAGCTCCTTCGTTTCAGATACGTGGGTCTAAGAGCATCTCCACTCGTGCCCCCGTCGAGGCCCCCGACGAGCGTTTTTTCCATCCGGACGGCGAAATTCGGCCCAGTCGCGCCCCCGGTTCCTCGTTTTCGTCCGGATTTGGCCCTTCATCCATCCGGCGAGCCCACGCCACCCCCGGCCCCCGGGAGCGCTCGGGGACTCCGGACGAGTGAAAAGCGGGGAAGGGCCCGATCCGTCGGTGACTCGACGCACGAACCCCACCGCCACGTCGCTCAAAATCTCCCCCACCCCTCGTATCTCTCTCGCCGCCGGCACCACCCCGCCGGCTTGTTGCCCGATTCCGCCGCCCCTCCTTCCCCACTGCCTATATTCCGCCGTCTTTCGACGACGGCCTATCTGGCTGCTCTTCCGCCGGCTCGCTTGCTCGTCGTCGCTCGCGGCTCGGGTTGCCTCGACCACGCCCGTCGGGTGTTCGTCCATTTGCCTCGCCGGCCATGGACTCGGACGAAGAGGAGGAGCGGATGTTCGTCGAGCTTATGCAAGAAGAGATGGCAGCGGCCGCCCAAGACGACGAGCACATGATGATCCTTGGTTGCTTGGCAAGCATGTACGCCGGACCGGCAACTCGTCGACGTGGTGGGTCGGCACGAGGTCGCCGGAAGTGCAAGCCGAGACAGCGAATGGAGGGCTACCGCATGTTGTACGCCGACTACTTCGCCGACAATCCATTGCACGGTGAGAGTGTTTTCCGGCGTCGTTTCGGGATGAGCAGAAAGCTATTTCGCAAATTGTGTATGCCATCCGCCACTTTGATCCCTACTTCGGATGCAAGGCGGATTGCACTGGTTTGGTTGGATTTTCGTCACCTGCGAAGTGCACGGTGGCTATGAGGATGCCGGCGTATGGAGCTCCCGGTGATACTGCAGATGACTATCTTCGGATGGCGGAGTCCACCGCCCTTGATTGTTTCTACCGGTTCGCGGGGCCGTCATAGCGGTGTTCGGGGACTATTACTTGAGATCACCCACTGTAGAAGACACTCGGAGGATCCTTGCAACAAATGAAGCTAGGGGTTTTCCGAGGATGCTTGGAAGCATTGATCGCATGCATTGGCAATGGAAGAACTGTCCGTTTGCGTGGCAGGGAATGTACAAGGGTCACAAAAAGGCTGCACTCGTGATACTTGAAGCAGTGGCTACCCATGATCTTTGGATTTGGCATTCTTTCTTTGGTATGCCTGGATCCAACAATGACATCAACGTCCTAAACTGCTCCCCGGTCTTTTCCAAGCTTGTTGAGGGTCATGCTCCTCCGGTGGACTATGTGATCAATGGTCGGCACTACAACAAAGGATACTACCTTGCAGACGGTATCTATCCAAAGTGGGCAACATTTGTGAAGACTATCTCCAACCCTGCCACCCCCAAACTTTGCGAGTTTGTCAAGAAACAAGAAGCTTGCCGAAAAGACGTCGAGCGAGCATTTGGTGTCCTCCAGCAGAGATTTGCTGTCGTCCGGTTCCCGCTATGACTTGGTCCAAAGATCGGATGTGGGAGGTGATGAACTGCTGTGTGTGCCTACACAATATGATTATTGAAGATGAGCGAAAGCATCCGGTTCCTCCGGTCGAGCAAGAAGCACCATATGAGAGAGAGGGTCCTCTTGCACGGCCCTAATCACCGAGTGCCTCCATCATGGGCCGCCTTCTTTGCTATGCGCCGGGAGATTCGAGACTCTACAATGCATCGACTCGCTGCAAGATGATCCGGTGGAGCACATATGGAGGCTCCGAGGCAACGCCAACGCCGACGCCAACTAGTCTGTCTTAATTTGTTTGAAAAATTGTGAAATTGTGTGCTTCATTTGTTTCGAGCACTTGTTAAACATTGTACCGATTATCGCCGAATTTGTTTCAGCAATTTTCGTACTCTTGTTTGCCGAACTTGTTAAATTTTATGTTGAATTTGTTTGAAATATGTCAAATGGTCGAGGTTGGGGGTTTCCTGCCGGGGGGACGGCTGGAACTTCGGCGCTCCCCACGCCAAATCTTCATCCAATCCGGACGAAAATTTCGCCGGATTTGGGCGTGGGGAGCGCCAACGAGTGGGGATGCTCTAAGAGCATCTCCAGTCGCCTTCCAAAGCATTTCCCAATCCACGTCGGATTGAGCGTTTGGGGACGTATTTTGTTCGTGCCGCCCTCAAATATTAAAAATACTTTTTTTTGTATTTTTATTTTAATTTTCACGAACTAATACATAATTGGGAACATGGTTTACAGGAAGACACAGTTTGGAACATGGTTTTCACAAACTAATACATAGTTTGAACCATGGTGGACATAAATATAAAATTTTGCAAAAAAACTAAACCTAACTAGGCCGTGCATCGAAGGTTTCCTGTGTTCGCTGCTAAGAAAGAACACTCGAGAGCACACCCAGTCACCCAAACTGGAAAATCCAGCGGGAGGATGATGCCCTTGTTGGTTCTACCGATGAGGCGAACATCTAGAAACTTCCGTGCACGTATTCGCTACGAAGAAACAACACTCTTCATCATCAGTCGTCCTCCTCGTCGGTGTTGTCGCCGTGGTAGTCCCGGCGGCAGCGCGTCTCGTCGAAAACCTTGACGCTCATGTCCCTGTCGCCGAAGTAGGAGAACAGGAGGATGAAGCCGGCTTCGAGGCTGTGGTGGCGCGCGAACTTCTCCCAGCCGATGTTGAGGTAAAACTTGTCGCGCGCGTCGTAGATCACGTCGACGATCCACCGGTAGTAGCCGCACGCAGCCTCCCGCAGATGCATCGTGCGCGGGCGGTCGTCGCCGGCGACTGATGGCGTGTAAGACACACGTCCGTTGGGAACCCCAAGAGAAGGTGTGATGCGTATAGCAGCAAGTTTTCCCTCAGTAAGAAACCAAGGTTATCGAACCAGTAGGAGTCAAGGAACACGTGAAGGTTATTGGTGGCGGAGTGTAGTGCGGCACAACACCAGGGATTCCGGCACCCACGTGGAACCTACACAACACAATCAAAGTACTTTGCCCCAACATAACAGTGATGTTGTCAATCCCACCGGCTTGCTGTAAACAAAGGATTAAATGTATAGTGTGGAAGATGATGTTTGCTTGCGAAGAACAGTAAAGAACAGAGTTTGCAGTAGATTGTATTTCAGATGTAAAGAATGGACCGGGGTCCACAGTTCACTAGTGGTGTCTCTCCCATAAGATAAATGGCATGTTGGGTGAACAAATTACAGTTGGGCAATTGACAAATAGAGAGGGCATAACAATGCACATACATATCACGATGACTACTATGAGATTTAATCGGGGCATTACGACAAAGTACATAGACCGCTATCCGAGCATGCATCTATGCCTAAAAAGTCCACCTTCGAGGTTATCGTCCGAACCTCTTCCAGTATTAAGTTGCAAACAACGGACAATTGCATTAAGTATGGTGCGTAATGTAATCAACACAAATATTCTTAGACAAAGCATTGATGTTTTATCCCTAGTGGCAACAGCACATCCACAACCTTAGAACTTTCTGTCACTGTCCCAGATTCAATGGAGGCATGAACCCACTATCGAGCATAAATACTCCCTCTTGGAGTCACAAGTATCAACACTTGGCCAGAGCCTCTACTAGCAACGGAGAGCATGCAAGAACATAAACAACATATATGATAGATTGATAATCAACTTGACATAGTATTCCATATTCATCGGATCCCAACAAACACAACATGTAGCATTACAAATAGACGATCTTGATCATGATAGGCAGCTCACAAGATCTAACGTGATAGCACAATGAGGAGAAGACAACCATCTAGCTACTTCTATGGACCCATAGTCCAAGGGTGAACTACTCACACATCAATCCGGAGGCGTCATGGTGATGAAGAGTCCTCCGGGAGATGATTCCCCTCTCCGGCAGGGTGCCGGAGGCGATCTCCTGAATCACCCGAGATGGGATTGGCGGCGGCGGCGTCTCTGGAAGGTTTTCCGTATCGTGGCTCTCGGTACAGGGGTTTTCGCGATGAAGGCTATAAGTAGGCGGAAGGGCAGCGTCGGTGGAGGCACGAGGGCCCCACACCATAGGGCGGCGCGGGCCCCACCCAGGCCGCGCGGCCCTATGGTGGCGGCGCCTCGTCGCCCCACTTCGTAACCCTTTCGGTCTTCTGGAAGCTTCGTGGAAAAATAAGACCCTGGGCGTTGATTTCGTCCAATTCCGAGAATATTTCCTTTGTAGGATTTCGAAACCAAAAACAGCAGAAAACAACGAATCGGCTCTTTGGCATCTCGTCAATAGGTTAGTGCCGGAAAATGCATAATAATGACATAAAGTGTGTATAAAACATGTGAGTATCATCGTAAAAGTAGCATGGAACATAAGAAATTATAGATACGTTTGAGACGTATCAAACATCCCCAAGCTTAGTTCCTACTCGCCCTCGAGTAGGTAAACGATAACAAGGATAATTTCTGAAGTGACATGCTATCATAATCTTGATCAATACTATTGTAAAGCATATGAGATGAATGCAGCGATTCGAAGCAATGGTAAAGACAATGAATAAACAACTGAATCATATAGCAAAGACTTTTCATGAATAATACTTTCAAGACAAGCATCAATAAGACTTGCATAAGAGTTAACTCATAAAGCAATAAATTCTTAGTAGAAAGCTTTGAAGCAACACAAAGGAAGATATAAGTTTCAGCGAGTTGCTTTCAACTTCAACATGTTTATCTCATGGATAATTGTCAACACAAAGTAATATAACAAGTGCAATAGGTAAACATGTAAGAATCAATGCACACAGTTCACACAAGTGTTTGCTTCTAAGATAGAAAGAAGTAGGTAAACTGACTCAACAATAAAGTAGAAGAAAGGCCCTTCGCAAAGGGAAGCATGGATTACTATTTTTGTGCTAGAGCTTTTCATTTTGAAAACATAGAAACAATTTTATCAACGGTAGTAATAAATCATATGTGTTATGTATAAGACATCTTATAAGTTGCAAGCCTCATGCATAGATTACCAATAGTGCCCGCATATTGTCCTAATTAGCTTGGATTTACATGGATTATCATTGCATAACATATGTTTCAACCAAGTGTCACAAAGGGGTACCTCTATGTCGCCTGTACAAAGGTCCAAGGAGATAGATCGCATTTGATTTCTCGTTTTTGATAGATCTCAACTTAGGACATCCATACCGGGACAACATAGACAACAGATAATGGACTCCTCTTTAATGCATAAGCATTCAACAATAGATAATATACTGAGGATTGATTGTCCAAACCGAAACTTCCACCATGGATCATGGCTTTAATTAGCGGCCCAATGTTCTTCTCTAACAATATGCATACTCAAACCATTTGCTCATGATAAATCACCCTTACTTCAGACAAGACGAACATGCATAGCAACTCACATGATATTCAACAAAGGTGTAATAGTTGGTGGCGTCCCCAAAAACATGGTTACCGCTCAACAAGCAACTTATAAGAAATAAGACACATAAGCTACATATTCTTTACCACAATAGTTTTTAAGGCTATTTTCCCATGAGCTATATATTGCAAAGACAAAGAATAGAATTTTAAAGGTAGCACTCAAGTAATTTACTTTGGAATGGCAGAGAAATACCATGTAGTAGGTAGGTATGGTGGACACATATGGCATAGTTTTTGGCTCAAGGATTTGGATGCACGAGAAGAATTCCTCTCAATACAAGGCTTAGGCTAGCAAGGTTGTTTGAAGCAAACTCAAGTATAAAACGGTACAGACAAAACTTACATAAGAACATATTGCAAGCATTATAAGACTCTACGCTGTCTCCTTGTTGTTCAAACACCTCACCAGAAAATATCTAGACTCTAGAGAGACCAATCATGCAAACCAAATTTTAACAAGCTCTATGTAGTTCTTCATTAATGGGTACAAAGTACATGATGCAAGAGCTTAAACATGATCTATATGAGCACAATATTTGCCAAGTATCAAATTATTCAAGACATTATACCAATTACCACATGAAGCATTTTCTGTTTCCAACCATATAACAATGAACGAAGCAGTTTCAACCTTCGCCATGAACATTAAAAGTAAAGCTAAGAACACCAGTGTTCATATGAACAAGCGGAGCGTGTCTCTCTCCCAAACAAGGAATGCTAGGATCCGATTTTATTCAAACAAAAACAAAAACAAAAACAAACAGACGCTCCAAGTAAAGCACATAAGATGTTACAGAATAAAAATATAGTTTCACTAGAGGTGACCTGATAAGTTGTCGATGAAGAAGGGATGCCTTGGGCATCCCCAAGCTTAGATGCTTGAGTCTTCTTAAAATATGCAGGAATGAACCACGGGGGCATCCCCAAGCTTAGACCTTTCACTCTTCTTGATCATATTGTATCATCCTCCTCTATTGACCCTTGAAAACTTCCTCCACACCAAACTCAAAACAAACTCATTAGAGGGTTAGTGCATAATCAAAAATTCACATATTCAGAGGTGACATAATCATTCTTAACACTTCTGGACATTGCACAAAGCTACTGAAAGTTAATGGAAAAAATAAATCCATCAAACATAGCAAAACAGGCAATGCGAAATAAAAGGCAGAATCTATCAAAACAGAACAGTGTGTAAAGACGAATTTTTCTGGGGCACTTAACTTGCTCAGATGAAAAAGCTCAAATTGAATGAAAGTTGCGTACATATCTGAGGATCACGCACGTAAATTTGCATATTTTTCTGAGTTACCTACATACGGGGCTGCTCAATTTCGTGACAGTAAGAAATCTATTTCTGCGCGGTAATCCAAATCTAGTATCAACCCTACTATCAAAGACTTTACTTGGCACAACAATGCAATAAAATAAAGATAAGGAGAGGTTGCTACAGTAGTAACAACTTCCAAGACTCAAATATAAAACAAAAGTGCAGAAGTAAAATAATGGGTTGTCTCCCATAAGCGCTTTTCTTTAACGCCTTTCAGCTAGGCGCAGAAAGTGTGAATCAAGTATTATCAAGAGATGAAGCATTAGCATTCTTACCAGGGGTCTTGCGCCTACCCTTCTTACTCTTATTCTTACTCTTTGGTTTAGGGAATGTATGACCGCATCCGGGCGTAGAGGTAAAATTTAGAGTGCCTTTTCCCACATCTATGATTGCTCCCACGAGTTTCAGCAGGGACCTTCCAAGTGTAATTTGTCCTGTCCCTACACATTCAACAACGAGATAATCAGTGGATACCGTTCTTCCAAGAAAGGTTGTGAACACACCTTCAGCTATACCCTTAGAATTATAACAGAGTTATCAATAAGAGTTATTCCTTCTCCCCCTTCAGTAAGTTCCCAAAGTGTCAAAGATTCATAAATTCCTTTAGGCATAAGGCAAAACTCAGACATAATATCACAATGGGCATGAAAAGTTTTACCACAAATAGCAACTTTAATAGTAGGCACCCACATTGAAGGTTCAAATCTTACTGGAACATAATCATAATATTCGCGAATCTGGTTGTACCCTTCTTTTAAACAAGATATATTTGTCTCGAGGGTGTTTAATCTATTATGAATGCTAGCAAGAGATGAATCAAAATTATTAGCGGAGCTAGATGATGTAACCACTTTTATGGCATTAAAAGCTTGATCCCCATCACTGTGAAGGAAATCTCCTCCTACTACAGCATCTAAGGCATATATGTAGCGAAGAATAAGCCCAAAATAAAAGTTACTAAGAAGCAAACTTAGAGTCATTTTAGGTTCAGTTTTACTATAAGAATCAAAAATTCTAGACCAAGCTTCTTTAAAACTCTCTTCACCACCTTGTTTAAAAGTAAAGATCGATTCCTCAGGTGATAGAGTAACAACTACAGGACTAGTCATGATAATAAAATAAAGTAAATGCGAGTAACTAATTTTTTTGTGTTTTTAATATGGAGAACGCAAACAAGACAATAAATAAAGTAAATCTAGTAACTAATTTTTTTTGTATTTTTAATATAAAAAGCAAACAAAGCAGTAAATAAAGTAAAATAAAGCAAGACAAAAACAAAGTAAAGAGATTGGATGTGGGAGACTCCCCTTGCAGCGTGTCTTGATCTCCCCGGCAACGGCGCCAGAAAAAGTGCTTGATGGCGTGTAAGACACACGTCCGTTGGGAACCCCAAGAGGAAGGTGTGATGCGTACAACGAGCAAGTTTTCCCTCGGTAAGAAACCAAGGTTATCGAACCGAGTAGGAGTCAAGGAACACGTGAAGGTTGTTGGTGGCGGAGTGTAGTGCGGCGCAACACCGGGGATTCCGGCGCCAACGTGGAACCTGCACAACACAATCAAAGTACTTTGCCCCAACGTAACGGTGAGGTTGTCAATCTCACCGGCTTGCTCGTAAACAAAGGATTAAATGTATAGTGTGGAAGATGATGTTTGCTTGCGAAGAACAAGAAAGAACGAGTTTGCGTAGATTGTATTTCGGATGTAAAGAATGGACCGGGGTCCACAGTTCACTAGTGGTATCTCTCCCATAAGATAAATGACATGTTGGGTGAACAAATTACAGTTGGGCAATTGACAAATAGAGAGGGCATAACAATGCACATACATATCACGATGACTACTATGAGATTTAATCCGGGCATTACGACAAAGTACATAGACCGCTATCCAGCATGCATCCATGCCTAAAAAGTCCACCTTCAGGTTATCGTCCGAACCCCTTCCAGTATTAAGTTGCAAACAACAGACAATTGCATTAAGTATGGTGCATAATGTAATCAACACAAATATCCTTAGACAAAGCATTGATGTTTTATCCCTAGTGCCAACACCACATCCACAACCTTAGAACTTTCTTTCACTGTCCCAGATTCGATGGAGGCATGAACCCACTATCGAGCATAAATACTCCCTCTTGGAGTCACAAGTATCAACTTGGCCAGAGCCTCTACTAGCAACGGAGAGCATGCAAGAACATAAACAACATATATGATAGATTGATAATCAACTTGACATAGTATTCCATATTCATCGGATCCCAACAAACATAACATGTAGCATTACAAATAGACGATCTTGATCATGATAGGCAGCTCACAAGATCTAACGTGATAGCACAATGAGGAGAAGACAACCATCTAGCTACTGCAATGGACTCATAGTCCAAGGGTGAACTACTCACACATTAATCCGGAGGCGATCATGGTGATGAAGAGTCCTCCGGGAGATGATTCCCCTCTCCGGCAGGGTGCTGGAGGCGATCTCCTGAATCCACCGAGATGGGATTGGCGGCGGCATCTCTGGAAGGTTTTCCGTATCGTGGCTCTCGGTACAGGGGTTTTCGCGACGAAGGCTATAAGTAGGCGGAAGGGCAGCGTCGATGGAGGCACGAGGGCCCCACACCATAGGGCGGCGCGGGCCCCACCCAGGTCGCGCGACCCTATGGTGGCGGCGCCTCGTCGCCCCACTTCGTAACCCTTTCGGTCTTCTGGAAGCTTCGTGGAAAAATAAGACCCTGGGCGTTGATTTCGTCCAATTCCGAGAATATTTCGTGGAAAACAGCAACTGGCTCTTCGGCATCTCGTCAATAGGTTAGTGCCGGAAAATGCATAATAATGACATAAAGTGTGTATAAAACATGTGAGTATCATCATAAAAGTACCATGGAACATAAGAAATTATAGATACGTTTGAGACGTATCAGCGACGTACTAGGCGAAGGAATCCGACAGCCTCTGGATGCCACGTGGGTCGCCCTTGAGGACGAGGACGAACTCGAACAACACGCCCGGCTCCACGTTCATCTCCGACGGTGAAGACGACGGCGTGGCAGGCGACGGCTAGCGTGACGCTCTGCCACAACCACGACCACGGCCGCGAGCTCGGCCTCCGCCTATACCAGACATGGTGTTGTCTCTTGTTGAGATGGTGGCGGCTAGGGTTGGGGATAGAGGCGCTAGGGTTTGTGTGTGAGAGGGACGACGAGAGGTGATACGTCTCCAACGTATCTATAATTTCTGATGTTCCATGCTAGTTTTATGACAATACCTACATGCTTTGCTCACACTTTATAATGATTTTATGCATTTTCCGGAACTAACCTATTAACGAGATGCCGAGGTGCCAGTTCCTGTTTTCTGCTGTTTTTGGTTCCAGAAAGGCTGTTCGGGCAATATTCCCAGGGCCCCCACACCACACTGGGGCGCGGCCTAGGAGGGGGGCGCGCCGCCCTATGGGGTGGGCCCCCCAGGCACCCCCTTGCGCCGCCTCTTCGCCTATATAATCTCTCGTGACGTGAAAACCCTACAACAATTGACGAAACTCCAGAAAGACTCCAGGGACGCCGCCGCCATCGCGAAACTCCGTTTCGGGACACAGAAGTCTCTGTTCCGGCACGCCGCCGGGACGGGGAATTGCCCCCGTAGTCATCTCCATCGACACCACCGCCATCTTCATCGCCATCGTTGTCTCCCATGATGAGGAGGGAGTAGTTCTCCCCCGAGGCTGAGGGCTCTACCGGTAGCTATGTGGTTCATCTCTCTCTCCCATGGTGTGATCTTTATGTGATCATGAGCTTTGTATCACTATTAATCTATGTGCTACTCTAGTGATGTTATTAAAGTAGTCTATTCCTCCTCCATGATGTAATGTTGACGAGTGTGTGCATCATGTAGTACTTGGCGTAGGTTATGATTGTAATCTCTTGTAGATTATGAAGTTAACTATTACTATGATAGTATTGATGCGATCTATTCCCCCTTTCATAGCTATTGGTGACAGTGTGTATGCTATGTTAGTACTCGGTCTAAATTGCAACGGTCTATTATGCACTCTAGAGGTTACTTTAATATGAACTCCGGACGTTGTGGAGCTTGTTTACTCCGGCTTGAGGTGTGCTTTTGTAGCCCTACACAATGAATGGTGTTTGTTATCCAACAAGAGAGTGTAGAAAGTAGCATTTATTTATTCAGTTATGTGATCAAGGTTGAGAGTGTCCACTAGTGAAAGTATGATCCCTAGGCCTTATATCTAAGCATTAAAACACCGTTTCCAACAAGTTCTGCTACATGTTTGCTTGCTGCCATCTTTATTTCAGATTGTTATTACCACTTATAATCATCCATATTACTTGTATTTCACTATCTCTTCGCCGAACTAGTGCACCTATACATCTGACAAGTGTATTAGGTGTGTTGGGGACACAATAGACTTCTTGTATCTTAATTGCAGGGTTGCTTGAGAGGGATATCTTTGACCTCTACCTCCCTGAGTTCGATAAACCTTGGGTGATTCACTTTAGGGAAACTTGTTGTTGTTCTACAAACCTCTGCTCTTGGAGGCCCAACACTGTCTACAGGAATAGAAGAGTGCGTAGACATCAAAGCTATTTTGTGGCGCCGTTGCCGGGGAGGTAAAGGTAAAAGGTATTCACATCCTCTGACTACTAAGCTATTTCCTAGCACTGTTGCCGGTGTGTGAGTGCTCGAAGCTATTTCCTTTAGATCCTGCAATTATATCTTTTTGTTTCTTGTTTTTATTTCACTAGTTAGGCTTAATGGAAAACAACAAAAATATTAGAGATCTTTATAGTATTTATCTTGAGTTAGGACATGAGGTGTTTCAAGAGAAAATTAAAAAACCTATGGAACTCTATATGCATAATAATGGCAATGTTATTAGTATGAATGCTTTGAACACCATTGTTGCTAATGCTATGGAAAATTCTAAGCTTGGGGAAGCTGGTTTTGATGAGCATGATATTTTTAGTCCCCCAAGCATGGAGGAGAAAATTTACTTTGATGATACTTTACCTCCTATATATGATGATTACAATGATGACTATCATATTTTCAGTCCACCTACTATTGAGGAGAAAATTAATTATGATTACAATATGCCTCCTATATATGATGATTATAGTGATGAGAATAATAATGATAGCTATTTTATTGAATTTGCTCCCACTACAATTAATAGTAATGACTATGCTTATGTGGAGAGTAATAATTTTATGCATGTAGCTCATGATAAGAATGTTTCATGTGATAGTTATATTGTTGAGTTTGTTCATGATGCTACTGAAAGTTATTATGAGAGAGGGAAACATGGTTATATGCATCTTAATAATATTAAGTTTCCCCTCTTTATGTTGAGAATCTTGAAGTTACTCGTGTTTTATCTTCCTATGCTTGTCACTTTGCTCCTCATGAATTTATTTATGTACAAGATTCCTATGCATAGGAAGCGGGTTAGGCTTAAATTTGTTTCACACTTGCTTTTTGATGCTCTCTTTGCTTCAACTCTCATCCTTATATGAGCATCATTGAAATTACCGAGCCCATCTTAATGGCTATAAAGAAAGCACTTCTTGGGAGATAACCCATGTTTTATTTTGCTACTATTTTCTTGTGTCTTGAAAGTTGTTACTACTGTAGCAACCTCTCCTTATCTTTACTTTATTGCATTTTTGTGCCAAGTAAAGTCTTTGATAGTAAGGTTGATACTAGATTTGGATTACTGCGCAGAAACAGATTTCTTGCTGTCACGAATTTGAGTAGGTATCTCTGTAGGTAACTCAGAAAAATCAGCGAAAATTCATGAGTGATCCTCGGATATGTACGCAACTTTCATTCAATTTGAGCTTTTTCATCTGAGCATGTTAAGTGCCTCTAAAAAATTCGTCTTTACGGACTGTTCTGTTTTGACAGATTCTGCCTTTTATTTCGCATTGCCTCTTTTACTGTGTTGAGTGGATTTCTTTGCTCCATTGACTTTCAGTAGCTTTGGGTGATGTCCAGAAGTGTTAGGAATGATTGTGTTACCTCTGAACATGTGAATTTTTGATTATGCACTAACCCTCTAATAAGATTGTTTTGAGTTTGGTGTGGAGGAAGTTTTCAAGGATCAAGAGAGGAGGATGATACAATATGATCAAGAAGAGTGAAAAGTCTAAGCTTAGGGATGCCCCCGTGGTTCATGGCTGCATATTTCAAGAAGACTCAAGCATCTAAGCTTGGGGATGCCCAAGGCATCCCCTTCTTCATCAACAACTTATCAGGTCACCTCTAGTGAAACTATATTTTTATTCCGTCACATCTTATGTACTTTACTTGGAGCGTCTGTGTGCTTTTATTTTCGTTTTGTTATTTTCATTCTCTGAATAAATTCATGCTTATGTGGGAGAGAGACACGCTCCGCTTTTTCATTTGAACACTTGTGTTCTTAGTTTTACTTTTAATGTTCATGGCGAAAGTTCAAAGCTGCTGCATTTATTGCTATTTGGTTGGAAACAGGAAATGCTTCATGTGGTAATTGGTATACACTACAAGAAAAGTTGCCATGGCCGACGATGTTGAAGTCGCGCCGTGGTTGCTGGTGTACCATGGCCGACGATTTTGGGTCTATCCGTTGTGCATGTCAAAACGTTTTTTTTCTTGTTTTTAAGGCCACCTAGCCCGACGAAAACGGCCAAAACGTGGCGTATGGTGGCCCGGACGTGGTGCATCTCGAATTCTTGGGTTCGCCGGCCGAGTCAACGAAAATCCGCACCGCCGAGGGATGTAGGGCCCAGATGGCAGCCTCTCTGGCAGTGTTTTTTTTCTCGATCGCGCCATCTCGTTCAACGTTCTCCGATCGAGCCGTTTACGATGCGGGATCATGGGTCCCGCATGTCATCCTCTATGAACCAAAATTCTTTCTATTCTTGGATTTTTTGACCCCCGATTTCTGACTACTTCCTTTTTCTTTTGATCCCTTGCCGCCTCTCAAACGGTGATACCGCTGCTGCTAAATGGGACCCGCATGTCATCCTCTATGTACTATAAAACTTTCTTTTCTTGGATTTTTTTGGCACCTCAAATTTTGTCACTTGCCTTTTTCTTTCGATCCCCTGCCGCCTCTCAAACGGTGATACCGCTGCTGCTAAATGGGACCCGCATGTCATCCTCTATGTACTATAAAACTTTCTTTTCTTGGATTTTTTTGGCACCTCAAATTTGGTCATTTGCCTTTTTCTTTCGATCCCCTGCCGCCTCTCAAACGGTGATACCGCTGCTGCTAAATGGGACCCGCATGTCATCCTCTATGTACTATAAAACTTTCTTTTCTTGGATTTTTTTGGCACCTCATATTTGGTCACTTACCTTTTTCTTTCGATCCCCTGCCGCCTCTCAAACGGTGATACCGCTGCTCGCTAAATGGGACCCGCATGTCATCCTCTATGTACTATAAAACTTTCTTTTCTTGGATTTTTTTGGCACCTCATATTTGGTCACTTGCCTTTTTCTTTCGATCCCCTGCCGCTTCTCAAACGGTGATACCGCCGTCGCTAAATGGGACCCGCATGTCATCCTCTATGTACACTCAAGTTTCTTTTCTTGAATTATTTTTGGCTCCCGATATTTGGTCACTTGCCTTTTTCTTTCGATCTCATGCCACGTTTGAAACGTTGAGGAACCTCGCTGGCTCATGGGACCCGCATGTCATCCTCTATGTGCTATAAAAGTTTATTTTCTTGGGGTTTTTTTCACCCTCCGATTTTTGGCTATTTCCTTTTTCTTTTGATCCCCTGCCGCCTTGGAAACGTTGAGTAAGCCGCCGACTCATGGGACCCGCATGTCATCCTCTATGTACAATCAACTTTCTTTTTCTTTTGATCTCAAGCCGCATTTGAAACGTTGAGACCGTCTGCTGCTAATTGGGACCCACATGTCATCCTCTATGTACAATAAAGTTTTTTTCTTGGATTATCTTTGGCTCCCGATATTTTGTCACTTGCCTTTTTCTTTCGATCTCATGCCGCCTTTGAAACGTTGAGTAAGCTGCTCGGCTCATGGGTCCCGCATGTCATCCTCTACGAACAATAAAAGTTTCCTTTCTTGGAGTTATTTTTGACCCCTAATTTCTGGCTATTTGCCTTTTTCTTTTGATCTCCTCGCCCCTTTGAAACGATGACGACGCAGCTGGCAGTGTCGGTCCCACATGTCATCCTCTCGTGAACAATAAAAGTTTCCTTTGATGGATTTATTTTGAACCCCTAATTAATTTCGGGATATTTCCTTTTTTCCTTTGATCCCCTGCCGCCTTGGAATCGTTGAGGATGCTCGTCGCCTCATGGGTCCCGCATGTCATCCTCTCGAACGGTAAATGTTTCTTTTCTTGGATTTTGTTGACCAAACGATTTTTGGCTTATTTTTTCTTTCGATCTTCTCGCAGCCTTTAAAACGTTCGGGCGCTGGCGGCTCACGGGTCCCACATGTCAACCTCTATGAACAATAAACGCCGAGGATGCTGCTGCCTCATGGGTCCCGCATGTCATCCTCTCGTAACGAAAATGTTTCTTTTCTTGTATTTTTTACCAACAGATTTTTGGTTTATTTTTTCTTTCCATCCCCTGCCGCCTTTAAAACGTTGACGACGCTGCTGGCTCATGGGTCCCCGATGTCGGCCTCCCCGTACAAGAAACATGTGATATCTTGATTATTTTGCAGACAATAAACATTGTATTTCGCTCTGAGCTATTGCAAACGGATAAATTAAATCTTTATTTTTACATAAACAAACTTATATGTTGAATCTCCTTGTTTTGTGTTTTTGCGAAGCATAGGACTTTCCTCGTTTTTTTTAGAAAAATCCGAACTTTCCTGTTTTGGAGAGGGCTGAAATTGTACGAGTCAAAAGGCCCAAGCAGGATAGTTCGAAGGCCCGGATGTCCGGATGCAGCCCAATTGAAATCTTTCTTTTCTTGGATTTTTTTCACCCCCGATTTCCGGCTACTTCATTTTTCTTTTGGTCCTGTGCCGCCTTGGAAATGTTGAGACCGCTGCCGCAAAATGGGACCCACATGTCATCCTCTATGTACAATAAAATTTCTTTTCTTGGATTATTTTTGGCTCCCGATATTTGGTCACTTGCCTTTTTCTTTCAATCTCATGCCGACTTTGAAACGTTGAGGAAGCTGCTGGCTCATGGGTCCCGCATGTCATCCTCTATGAACAATAAAAGTTTCCTTTGTTGGATTTATTTTTTACCCCTAATTTCTGGTTATTTGCCTTTTTGTTTTGATCCCCTGCCCCCTTTGAAACCATGACGACGCAGCTGGCAGGTCGGTCCCACATGTCATCCTCTATGAACAATAAAGGTTTCCTTTGATAGATTTATTTTTTACCCTAATTAATTTCTGGCTATTTCTTATTTTTATTTTGATCCCCTGCCGCCTTGGAATAGTTGAGGATGCTGCTGCCTCATGGGTCCCGCATGTCATCCTCTCAGAAAGGTAAAAGTTTCATTTCTTGGATTTTGTTTACCAACCGATTTTTGGCTTTTTTTTTGTTTCGATCTCCTCGCCGCCTTTAAAACGTTGACGACGCTCGTCGGCTCATGGGTCCCCAATGTCAGCCTCCCGTACTCGCAAATCCTCTTTCCGCAAAGGTTGTATTTCTAGCTAGATAGCTAAGGTGGATTCGAATCCGCCGTGGTTCATGCAGCTCGGTAAGCCTTCTTGCACCGATTAATGGAACTAGTGTATAGCAAGGTCAAGACATGTGGCTTGGTGTAATGAATCTATTTGAATCATGTTGTGGATTCAATCCGATAGTTCTCTAACAGGTCGACCAAAATAGAAATTAAGTTTTTTTCTAAAACGGAAATGCAAATTAAGATGAACACAAACATTAGTTATCATAATAGCCGATCATACATACATACTTGCTAAGAGCAAAAGCTTGCCGAGTTTTACCACCCGTACAATTAATTAGCAGTTCGGATAAGATAACCTTATATAAGTATAACTACAAATGCATTTGCTAAGGGCTCATGGGACAATAGAACTAGACAACCGCAAACTTGATGACCAAGCATGTCACAGCGGCATCGAAAGATCTTGACCTTCAACTTTGATCCAATGCGAAGTTTGGCACCGTCAATGAACTTTTTCCACCTGGAAGTAACGACCAAGCGGCCATCCGTGGGACCGACGGAGTACCGTCCCTCCACGGTGAGACCTTCACTCTCCATGACGAGGGAAATCTTGCCCCTTCGGCCAGCATTGAGATCCTTGGCGATACTTTTAGGCAATTTCGGATTCAAAGCAAGAGATACCAACAAAAATTAGTCAATGGCACCAATGCACTGAAGACTCGAACCATGTGAGACTTTGAGCAGAGAAGACATCAAGATAAGAGCGAGTTATGATGTCATATACTCACGAACATAGCCTTCGGATGCGTCCCGGTCACCACACGGGTGGCCACGGCAATGAGCCGAGACCTCGGTGATCCGGCCGGGCAGGTGCAGGAGCCTGGGCCGGTACACGAGCCGGTGCCGATGCGGAGAGGCTGCGGCGGTGTGCAATAAACGGTGCCTCTAGAGGAACCGGTGCCGATGCGGGAGACCGTTGGGCGGATGCGATAAACGGTGCAGCTAGAGGAACCGAGTCCGATGCGGGAGCCCGCTGGGCAGGTGTAGTATATGGGGCCTCTACAGGAACCAATGCTGATGTAGGGGCCTGCCGGGTAGATCCAATAAACGGTGCTCGGTACGAGAACCGGTGCCGATGCGGGAGAGTGGGAAGCCGGTGCTCGGTGCCGGTGTGGGTGCCCTTTGTGACATCCGCTCATGTTCCATCGTGGGATCCGCAGCTTTGATCATGTTAAACCCAGCAAGCTAGAACAGAGGGAATGGTTTAGAACAACTCGCTCGGAATGCAGTAATCAAAGGATATGAGCACAAAAAAGTTACATATTATATATTTGGAAGTGTCTCCAACTCGTAAGCGATTACGTATATCCGCCCGTTTGAGTTTCTGATCCTCAGCTCGTCGCCCTTCTTCAGACCGTAGTCAAAAGCAAACTTTCTCCAATCATGTCCATACAAATATGTGATGGCCTGCGTCTTGTAGACATACACCTCATAGACCGTGTAGGTGTTCATCAATTTGCCATTGCCATGCATAGTGAAAGACCCTTCATGGGGACACATCTGGTTAATCATTGGACGAAGTTCACAAGGTACAGTCTGCAGGTGAAAATTGATACTAATGTAAGAAGCAGGAAGACTAAAAACAAGACTTTACTATATGCCAATTCATGCTAAACCACCGAGAATACATACCTGTAACTCTGTGAAGGAGTTATTAGAAAGGTAGATAGAGCCATATGAGGTGTTATATGCGGGGTATGTACATGGGCCCGCCATATTCCCGCAAGCTCGGCATCGGGATGGTGAAGGAAACATGGGAGGTACTACTGGTGCGTAGCGTTGAATGTAAGTGGAAGAATTAGGTTGTGTAAAGTGCATAGTTCGGAGCAATGCAAATGTTGACAAGCGAGTGCATAACACTATGTTACAAACCGAACGAGTCAAAATTTAGTGTATGATGAATATAAGCATGCTAATTTGGCGTTTCCGAATTCCAAGAAGCAAGAGACAGAGCCGGTGATAATATCGGAAATAAATCATGGCATGTATATGTGGCTTAAGAAAATATACCCGGACCCTTGGATGGTTACGGCCCGCTGGTCCTTGGACTTGAGCTTATATAAGCATCCGAAGGTGGGGCCGACAAGTAACTTGGTGGCAGCCTCTGCAGATGCCTCATCGGCAGCAGCTTGCAATCCTTTTAACCAATGAAGGCTTAGCAGTTTCAGTCTGCATATGAAAATTGATGAGCAACAGACATCAGCAGTGATATATAAAATGAATCTATGAGACACTGATGCATATAGTGCTGGATGTAAGTGGAAGAATAGGGTTGTGTGTGTTTCTAAACAATTGGTAAGCATAATTAGACAAAGCCAGCAATAAATAGACAAATCAAATCATGTATGAGGATTAAGAAAATATACCTGCTTAAAAAGGATACCACCCAGCTGGCCCGTGGCCTTGTGCTTGAGGAGGTTTTCAGAAGATGGTGGCGGCACCATCATCTTCACAACAGACCTCATCAGGATCATTTTTTTATCCATTTGAGTAGAGGCACGTAAGCTTCATCCCGCATATGAATAGCAACAGAACTCATCATTGATATTTAATAAATCTATGAGATGGACTGATGCAAAAAGTGCGGGATGTAAGTGGAAGAATAGGGTTGTGCATAGACAACAGCTTGACAACAATGCAAATGATTACAAAAGAAGCCAACGGAACTCAACAGTTTATATACTCGGATGAGACAGATCGAAAAGTGAAAAATTAGTGTATGATGATTGTAAGCAAACGCAGTGTTTCGAACTTTTGGTAAGCATTAGGCAAGCCAACGATAATTAAACGGATAATAATAAAATCATGTATGTGGATTAAGAAAATATACCAGACTTCATTAAAAGGTCACCACCCAGCTGGCCCATGGCCTCGTGCTTGTAGAGGTTTTCGGATGATGGTGCCGGCACCATCGTCCTCACAAGCAGCCTCATCGGCCTCATTTTGCATCCACTTGAGTAAAGGCGCAGCTAGCTTTCAGCCTTCATAAGAATGGGAATAGATCTCAGCAGTGATATTGAATGACTCTGAGACAGACTGATGCATATAGTGCTGGATGTAAGTGGAAGGGTATGGCTGTGTATGGACAACAGTTCACAACAATGCAAGAGTGTGTTCGGTTCTGAAACAGCGTGGAATGGAATGGAATGGTTCCATTTCAGAGGAATGGAATGGTTACATTTTTTCGGTTGGGAAAAATGGAGAGCGGAACAGATCAAGGTTAAAATAATCATTTGCCTCAAAATTGTAATTAGCAATTGCAAATGACATTTAATCTCAAAATCGTAATTAACAACGCCTAATGGTGCTCTTTAAATCTAAAAATCGTAATTAACATCATTTTTTGTTGGGTTAGGGGAACTGGAGAGTAGATGAACATTACTGTATGATGATTGTAAGCAAACGAATTTGGTGTTTCTAAACTTTTGGCTTCGAGATCTTATGGGCTTCAACTATAGCCTACCCCAACTTGTTTGGGACTCGAAAGGCTTGGTTGTTGTTGTTGTTGTTGTTGTAAACTTTTGGCAAGCATTAGAAAAAACCGACAATAAACAGACAAATATCAAGGCATGTTTTGTGGATTAAGAAAATATACCATATTCATTAAAAGAACACCACCCAGCGGGCGCGTGGCCTTGTGCTTGTAGAGGCATTTAGAAGATGGGGGCGGCATCAACATACTGGCAGCCTGATCAGCCGCAGTTTTGATCTTCCTTTTGAGTAAAGGCCCTAAAGTTTCGATCCGCATATCAATAGCAAAACAAAAGGCGGACCTCGAGCAGTGATATTGAATTACTCGTATGAGATAGACTCGATGTATATAGTGGATGCTCTTAGCCTTTTGCACCATGAACACTAGCTATGGACGAGACAAAAAAACTACTCCAGCTTGACTCAGCTTTGTCTAGATACCTCCATCCCAAAGCTTAAGGCTTATTTATTTTTGAGAAATCAAAACAAGTAAAGTTTGACCAAAATTTTAGAACATTCTATCAACAAATATAATATTGTGTAGATACCGTAGGAAAATATATTTCACAACCTATTTAATGATATTAATTTTATATTTTGCATGTTAATGATTTTTGGTAAAAGCTTAGTCAAACATGGTATAGTTTGACTTTCTAAAAATAATATAATCCCTAAGCTTTGGGATGGAGGTAGTAGTATCTAGAGCTAAAAACACATCTAGATACATCCGTATCTACGAGATAGTTGAGTCAATTAATTTGGATCCGAGAGAGTATCGGATTCGGACTACATCATGGTAAGTTGGTTAAAAAAATTACCCCTCGGCGGTCCCTCCCGACTCGGCAGTGGCATTTCGCTTCTTGTGCCTGCAGATCGGGCCATGCTCCCGCAGCAGGTGGGGCGCTATTCTCGTTCCCCATAGCCTCAGCACGGAACCCGGAGGTACCAACCCGATACGGAGAATATAGAGCATGGTGTCACGGAGGCTTTATGCACAAACAGATCGAAGACATGTGCTACTTTAAGCATCTTCCGAACAGAACGTATTGAGGATGCGGACGGACAGAGTGGATAAGCAAACGGAGTACCCGCTTTGCGGGGCCGGGGACGCAGCTCGTGCTCGCCAACTGCCCACATGCGTGGTGGCCTTACGCTCCATTGCCCCCCCACCACCACCACCGAGGTATTTCCTTTCCTGTACAAGCTGACAAAAGATACATTGAGGATCTGCAGAAACTACAAAGGTTGCAAATGTCGACAAATAAAGGAAGAACACCCCAATCCAAGCAAAGGTAGCCCCCGCCCCCACCCCCATCAATCACTCCCACCGCGAGGGGGACCGGAAAGACACCCCTTCGCCTGTAATAGGAAATAGTAGATGCGCAAGATATCGAGATGAGGAAAAAAGAACCGATCTCGAGAAAGGAAAGAGCATTACTAGTACTACCTAATCCGCTTGGTCTAGATGCAGCTTGCCCCTCCAAGCTGGATGCCTGGACGGTGGAGGCGAAAGGAGGGGATCGAGCTAGCGGCTTGCATCCGTCGGCTGTCGGCACTCGATCGGGAGAGACAAAGGGGGCTACATAAAGGGGAGGGGTAACATATTTTATTACACGATAGAACTTACCGATGTGACTAGTCATTACATGTCTCACCGAAACCGGGGCCCATAGTGTGGCACCCCAAATTCACTTGAACTCGCACGGCGGGACGCATTGGCGCGTCAAGAAAACCCCCGAATTGTAGCGGGGAAATGAAACATTTCACAAAAATTCGAAATTCAAGCACACTGCCACGCGCCAAGCACGCGGGCTGTTCCTTCCTCTTCCTCGGTTCCTCCTCCCCTATCCGAAAAAACCCCAAATCCCAAGCTCAAACAACAACAAAAAAAAACCTGGCCGCCATGCATGTCCTCGTTAACCCGCTGGAGATCGTTCCCGGACGAGGCGGACCCCCCGCCCGAGATCCCGAGTTCGTCCGTTCCGTCCACCTCGAGGCACTGCGTGCTGTCTCGCAGCCGGCGGCTTGAGGGCGCTGCAGAGGTAGTTCCGCCGGAAAGTGCTCATGGCAACCGTGCAAGCTCACCGGCGTGTCGTATCCCGAGAGGAACTGGTCAAAGCTTTGCTATTCGCAAAAAAAGCAGGCCAAGATCTGGTCAAAGCTTCGTCGATGGCTTGCCGCGAGAGGCTTGGAGTCCAGAGTCAATAAACTAGCTGCTGGAGGACTTGGGCGGTTTACACCGATTCATATTAACTGACTCAAGTTTGTTAGTCTTGTTAACAAATGCATCTAGATACATCCATATCTAGACAAAATTGAGTCAATTAATATGAATCAGAGGGGAGTGCCTGAAAGTGTTTCATGCTACCAATTAATGCGCTGGCGGATCGGTCGTAGAAGTAATTGTGCTACTACTCATACGATGAACCGATTGTGTGGGTGTCAAATTTTGCAACGCGATCATCCACCGAATGCTTAATTATAGTTCTAGCGCCAAAGGCGTACAAATCATAACAAAGATAGTACATACTACGAGCACCGAACATAATAGTACGAATCATAAAGTAGCTCAACATTTTGCATCGGGGCTAGGTGGTCCCGATACTACGGGACGCCCCGATGATCTCCGGCGTGCATCCGCTTCAACGCAAAGCCGTGTACTCGGTCCACGACCTCCTTCCGTAGGCTGGATAATCTCGGGTGCGGGACCTTCGTCTATGAAAGGCTCGTCATCGCTACCATCCACGAGTGCATCAGGGCTGGGTGGTCTTGAGACTACCCGGACGCCACTGATGATCTATGGGCGTGCATCCACTTCAACGCAAAGCTGTGTACTCGGCCCACGGCCTCCTTCTGTAGGCTGGATAATCTCAGGTTGATGAGGACATCCCATCTCTTGATACAACCGCTGTACCTACAGCGACACAAATACAAGGACCAATCACTCGAGCTCGTGCCAAACAACTGAACTATCAGGTACTTTCGTTTCTTGGAACTATTCCTCACATACACGAGAATATGATGCTGCCTAAATCAGATATGTTTGTTACTCTTAGGAATGATGGACCAAGCATGGATGAGGAGGACAAGCATTGGAGCATGATCACACATGGAGGAGATGGCGAGCAAGCACTTGAGGATTGAAGTTGATGCCACAAGTGGAGATTTCAGGACTTTGAAGCCACCATAAGAAGAGATGAAGACATGGACGAAATATAGAGTTCTCCACTTCATAATTTCGTCCATAGCATAATATGGTGCTGCGTCACCTTTAGTTTTGGGCCAGTGCCCATGTCATTTTCGCAGGAATTAAGTCGACCACTTTTTAGAGTCCGTATTGAAGGGGGAAAGGCCTTCTAGGGTTTGGTTCGGCCACCACATGTATGGCTGGCCGAAACTCCACCTTTTCCTCCTTTAAATACCCCCATAGCCGTCACGTTTAGACTTGGATTTTGATTAGATTAAAAGTTAGCCATCGCTGCAACTCTCGTGTACTTCTTTTGAGGCCAACGCCCGTAACAAGACCGACTATTCGGAATCCCACCTTATTCAATAAAGCTTTCATCTTTCATCCGCAATATTCTGATTGCAATATTAGTTCTTACTTGTTCTCGATTTCGGGTAGGAATTAAGACCCTCGTCGGTCAGTCGATCGTGCATCCGCAAGATCGGTAACTCCCGGAGATTGTCCTAGCGATTGCATTGGCGCACGAGCTTTGCACGTGTAGTCGGATCGTCAAGCACGAACTCCACCAACAAATCGACGCTATCATACTCTCATCGAAAGATCGGCCACCTTTGCCCTATCAAGTGGTATCAGATTTCAGGTTGCTCGGTGAGAATTTACTGTTTTCGTAGTGTAGATTGCATCTGCCATCATACCCATAAACCACGAAAAAGCCACAAAAAAAAATATACAGATTAGGGTTTAGATCATATCGTCCCATAAACCCCCTGCCACGCCTTGCATTGTCTTTTCGGTTTTGCATAGTTGAATTTGTGTCCGCATCTTCGTGTCGAGTTGCTCGGTCTTAGCGTCTAGTTCCTTTAGAGTTTCGAGTTCTGGTCATATTAGTCACGCCGCCGCCGCCCACTCGCACCATACGCGGACCACCGCCATATACACCCACCATATACTTCCGCCACTACCATATACACCCATATACACCCGCCACTATCACCACCCACCATCTACTTCCGCCATCGCCTTATACACCCACCAGCTACTTCCTCCACCGCCATATACTTCCACGCCTACCTGAGTCATATACATACGCCATATACCCTGTATCCTACCGCGACACGGATTCGTGCCTGTTTCTCCGCCGCGACGAGCCCGTGTAGAATTAGGTTTTATTGTTTTTCCTACTTAGTCATGTACCTTCTAATATCATCTTGCGCTGTGAAAAATTTCCGTGAGATAAGTTTCAGCCGCAGCAAAGAATTGGAAGGAGAGCAAAAAAAAAAAAAAAAAAAAGTCTGGAAACGCTTCCAAAAAAATTTTTTGGCTACATTGGTTTTTCACTTTGGCGATCACTTTTCGCCACTGGCCGTTATAGCGACATTTTTTTGGCGCCTGCGCGCTTTCCGGAGCACCTCCGAAATTTCGACAAAAAAATTTTCTGAGGCTATACTGTTTTTAGACCTTGGGGATCAGTTTGAGACACTTGCCATGTAACATCCCAAAATTTTATAAATTTTGAAATGTAAAAATTAAATAAATTCAGTTGATTGAATTGTTTGTCTTTGTTGAAATTTCACAAGGAATTAAATTTTTTGAGTTTTATTTAAAAGTCCTTTCCCAAAATAAGTTTTCACAAAGATTTGCTTTCAAAGTATTTCCAAACCAAACCTATTTCTGTTTCATGGTTTTGAAATCATATAAGAATTTATTGAAGACAAAAGCCCAAACCATATTTTGGAATCAATGTCCAAATAGCCCTATAAGGCAACGTACGCATAATAACATTTTTGTAAAAAGAAAATTATAAAGTCAATCTAGTCATTCCGACTCTAATACCAAAATTCATGTTGAAATAAAACCTACGAAAGATTTTACTTCCAGGAAGTATTTGAAGTTCTTGATTTCATAAAATCAAAATTTAGTTTCTAGTGTCACCAAATGGATATTAGGCTAAATGCATAAAAATGTATTCCGTTGTTTTGTTTAGACTGTAACAGTGATCCACATTATCCAGATATATTACAAGGTATTTTACCCAAACAAAATACAATCTGTGTGAGGCTGATTTGGAGACCTAAATCTATTGCTAGGAATAATAAGGCAGAAAAAAAGAAAAGGAAAAATAGAAAAAAAAAACCAAAATGGCCAGGCCAGAATGAACCAGCAAACCAGCTATGCACCCAGGCTCGCGCGCGCGTGAGCAACTTAGTCTGCGTGGCAAAGCGCGTCCCGGCGGCACCAGAAAACAGCAACCAGTCCGCGTTCCTTTTTTTTCTGACCGTGGGTCCCACCCAAAGCATCTTCAACCTCCAGCCAGGAATCCACCGCGAGCACGGGATCGATCTTGATCCAAATCCCCGGAAAATCTCGCGGAATTTGTTATCCCTAACCACAATTTCTTCCCCTATAAATACACATATCTCTCCTCCGTTTTTCCCCTTTAAAGCCTTAAAATTTGAGCCGTCAGGGCTGCCAAAATTTTCTTGCCAGAGTTCATCTCGGCAGCCTTCGACACTCGTCGATTCCGACGAAAACCGTAAGCCCCACTGCATCCTTTTGGTGACATTCGTCTACACTCGTCCTTACGCATCTTCCCGACCTTTTTATTTGATTTTAGCGCAACCAATCGACGAACTGGTCTTCAACCTCACCTCCACTCGAAGTTCGAGGAAGCGCCTAAGCACGTTGTTGTTGCCATCAGGTTCCTGCGTCGTGCTGGACCTCATCGACGTCTTCACATCGCGGAGGCAGAAACCCGAGGATGCCGAGAACCATCGGGTCCATGACGTCCGCTCGCCACCTCGCGACATCTCTGCCACTGTAAGCCAATGTACAGTTTAGAGTAGATTTTTGCAGATCCGTCCTAGATCGTTTGATCTAGATCTAAGGGTTCTGCTAGGCCAGCTATCCGTACTATGTGAATCTGTTTTGCTCGGACCAATCGATCGGTTCGTGACTACTAGCTAGCTGATGTTAAACTTTAAAATTTCATATCAAATGATCTATAGTTCGGTTTTAGGTAATATTTCTTGCATTAAGTTTGTAATTAAATTATCTACAACTTTCGTTTAGAAAGTTTTTCCATCCAATAAACTTTTTCGGACAACTTTCGTACAACATTAAAATTTAACCCCGACATGTTTAATCTTGTAAATTCACAACTAATGTTTGGAAACTCGGATTCTAACAAATAATATGTCGTTGAACTCACAAAAATGAGAAGAACACCTTGGTACGTTAGGTTGTATTTTTACGGAAGTTGCAGATTTTTAAATTTATAACTAGTACTATAGTATTTTCAATGTATTATAAATTTGGTAAACGCTTTTATTTTGATTCCAACGCCAAATTAAAGATACGGAGATTTTCTATAAATTAGTACATGTTTATAACATTTATGAAACTATTTTATATAGAAGGATATTGTCCGTGTTAAAATGCCTATTTGAAATTCCTATTGAATAAACAACTTTGTTATAAAGTATTTTCGAATCTAAATTATTCCCAGAGCATGCATGCATTACTTTGTTATGTGAATTCGCTGTTTGTACTCTCTCGGATATTTATTGTGATTATTGTATCATCTAGATCGTACGGAGTGTAATACCGTTGTTGCAAGGAGAGTGCGAACGCTAGCGACAAATAAGGCAAGTTGAACTTTTGATCATAACGGATCTATTGTTTTCCTATATGTGCGAGTAGGATTTTAGTACAAATACATGTGTAGGATTGTTATTGATGGATTGTGTGCTATTGCTATGAAACCCGGCTTAGGATAGCCATATGTTTTTATGATTGGATTCATTTGTAGTCAACCTATGTTTGATTGCTTGGATATGCTTACTTTATAAGTGAGTGGAATATCATGTCATGAGTATGTATTAGTTGAAAGGTTAGTTCTGAGTTGACAAAACAATTATTGGATGAATTGGGGCGGATATGAATAGTACTTGAGAAGGTTGTAGGTCGACCGACATGGTAAGGGCATGGAGCCTGACTTACTGAAATGTACACTGGTAGTGAGTGGCATGGCAAGGGCGTTGAGCCTGACTTACTGACATGTACACTGGTGGTGGCATGGTAAGGGTATTGAGCCGACTTGCGACATGTACACTAGTTGATGGGAGATTGGCATGGTAAGGGCGTTGAGCCCGACTTATCGACATGTACACTGGTGGTGAGTGGCATGGTAAGGGTATTGAGCCCGACTTGCGACATGTACACTAGTGGAACTGAGATTGGCATGGTAAGGGTGTTGAGTCTGACTTACCGACATGTACACTCGTGATGAGTGGCATGGTAAGGGTATTGAGTCTGACTTGCTGACATGTACACTAGTGGAATGGAGATTGACATGGCAAGGACATTGAGCCTGACTTACTGACATGTGCGATGAAGGAAAGGAGATTAGCATGGTAGGGGCCCTGATCTTGGCCTACTCACATGTGCACTATAGGAGTTCGGAGATTACAATCGCTGGGATAAAAACTAGGATGATAATATGATTGCTTTGTGCAAAACAAAAGTTTGAACCCTCGCCTTGAAAATGTACTTGATAGGTTTGTTATACATCTCTAGTGATACTCGCCAATACAATTCCAAATGTATTGACCTCGCGTGGCCGCAACGTTTTATGTTGCAGATATTCCGATGAACGAGTGAGGTTCGATGGTTAGGGTTACGAGTCTATACTCGTCATGCTCGCCTGTGGCACATGAAGATGAAGGGCTCCATGTTGATATGTTTCGTTGTAAACTCTGATATTGAGCTAGCCTTGTGCTATGCAACTTGTAATGTATTATGTAATATCTGGATCATGCGATGTAATAAAGACCTTTGTTTCTTGGTATTACATCTTAAACCGTGTGTGCTAGCGATTGATCCGGGGACTAGCACAAATAAGCACGGAGATTCAACCCTTATCGGGTCGGATCGTTACGGATGGTATCGAGCATTGTGTTGATCGTAGGTTCGTGACCCTAGGTTTGGAATAGTAATAGGAAGACCTTAGGATGAAAAATTTATCTAGTCCAGTTTTTATTAAAAAGATCTTGCATTTTGAACTTCTTGTATTCTCATCTACCTCACCTTCAAAAGAATTTCCTCTTACCTTAGATGGCCCAAATCTTGAAATCTATCAAGGAAGGACTGATGATGACCATGTCTCTTAAGTGTGAAGACCAATGCTTCATATGTTATTATTCGACTCAACATATATGATGCGACTTCAAGGAAGGCCAACTAAGAACTTGGAGAAGACTTCGATGCATATTTGACAACCCCACAAATACATCATAACAATAGAAGAAGTTGAAGCATTGGAGGCAGAAATAGAATAGACCACCAATAATTTTAGCTTATAAGACCAACGATATATCAATAACGTTATGATCATACTAACTTGTGGTATGACCATACTAGATTTTGTTTTTGTTTGAACTAGTTTGCTTGATGTGATGAATGCTTTATAGATTTTGTTTGTCAGATGAATTGTCTTGATCTGCTATTATGAGGGTAGGGATCTCTCTTTAGATCTTTTCCATCTATTCTCATCTATACTCAACCCATAGAAGTGTTTTCTTGACTAACTCTCCATGAAAACAACCGTAGTGAAATCAACCTTCATGTTCCCTATCAAGACGAAGAACCAAAGAGTGCGAGATGCGCAAAACCCTAGTTAAGGGATCGATAGAAATGTTTTCAAAACAATTCACTAAATGGGAACTGAAACATTGATTCAATTCTCCATGGAGATTTTTATCAAACTTGTGAGGATGACCAAGTGTTAGAATACGAGATTCAATAAATCAAATACGGAGTAATGATTCGGGTGCGGGATGGATTGATCACCATTCCTACTACTCTTATTATTCGCTTTTGTACTATTGACTTTACGGATCTAGAGAGACATACCTACAAAAGTGATGTTGATGATAAGCCTAAACCCTAGGGTGGAGAAATATTATACCCTTATAGTAGGCAAGTTCTGCGAAGCGTAGGACTACAATGAGAATGAACATCCAACTACAAGAAGAAGATAGTGGAAGACTGTCGATGACACTAACAAGTAAGAGGATGAAGGATGTCGTGAAGTCCTCTCATCTTGTTCTTCTGATTGAGTCAAAGAGTGACCCATCAGTGTCAAAAGTAGTTCAACAACCAACCATTTGGATTAGAAGCCTAACCATGAGGAAAAGCCTACTCAATCCTTTTGAAAATATATGTTGTTCACTATACGTGAATGAACACCAACCTACTAGATATTAACTTAGAAGCCATAGATGTCTCCCAAAGATGACCTGGTGTCAAGTCATATCCTAGGATGTGCTAAGTCATACCCAAGATAAGCTTAGCCTGAACACAAGACATAAGACTGCCTACAAAAGTTTCTTTTAAGGGTGGTAGCCCACCACAACATATCGCAAAACCATCTTTCTTTCTAGCCTTTCTCGAATCTCGAGGACGAGATTCCTTTTAAGGGTGGTAGCCCACCACAACATATCGCAAAACCATCTTTCTTTCTAGCCTTTCTCGAATCTCGAGGACGAGATTCCTTTTAAGGGTGGTAGTATGTAACATCCCAAAAAATTTAAAATTTTGGAATGTAAAAATAAATAAATTCAGTTGATTGAATTGTTTGTCTTTGTTGAAATTTCACAAGGAATTAAATTTTTTTGAGTTTTATTTAAAAGTCCTTTCCCAAAATAAGTTTTCACAAAGATTTGCTTTCAAAGTATTTCCAAACCAAACCTATTTCTGTTTCATGGTTTTGAAATCATATAAGAATTTATTTAAGACAAAATCCCAAACCATATTTTGGAATCAATGTCCAAATAGCCCTATAAGGCAACGTACGCATAATAACATTTTTGTAAAAAGAAAATTATAAAGTCAATCTAGTCATTCCGACTCTAATACCAAAATTCATGTTGAAATAAAACCTACGAAAGATTTCACTTCCAGGAAGTATTTGAAGTTCTTGATTTCATAAAATCAAAATTTAGTTTCTAGTGTCACCAAATGGATATTAGGCTAAATGCATAAAAATGTATTCCGTTGTTTTGTTTAGACTGTAACAGTGATCCACATTATCCAGATATATTACAAGGTATTTTACCCAAACAAAATACAATCTGTGTGAGGCTTATTTGGAGACCTAAATCTATTGCTAGGAATAATAAGGAAGAAAAAAAAAAGGAAAAATAGAAAAAAAAACCAAAATGGCCAGGCCAGAATGAACCAGCAAACCAGCTATGCACCCAGGCTCGCGCGCGCGTGAGCAACTTAGTCTGCGTGGCAAAGCGCGTCCCGGCGGCACCAGCAAACAGCAACCAGTCCGCGTTCCTTTTTTTTTCTGACCGTGGGTCCCACCCAAAGCATCTTCAACCTCCAGCCAGGAATCCACCGCGAGCACGGGATCGATCTTGATCCAAATCCCCGGAAAATCTCGCGGAATTTGTTATCCCTAACCACGATTTCTTCCCCTATAAATACACATATCTCTCCTCCGTTTTTCCCCTTTAATGCCTTAAAATTTGAGCCGTCAGGGCTGCCAAAATTTTCTTGAGTTCATCTCGGCAGCCTTCGACACTCGTCGATTCCGACGAAAACCGTAAGCCCCACTGCATCCTTTTGGTGACATTCGTCTACACTCGTCCTTACGCATCTTCCCGACCTTTTTGTTCGATTTTAGCGCAACCAATCGACGAACTGGTCTTCAACCTCACCTCCACTCGAAGTTCGAGGAAGCGCCTAAGCACGTTGTTGTTACCATCAGGTTCCCTGCGTCGTGCTGGACCTCGTCGACGTCTTCACATCGCGGCGGCAGAAACCCGAGGATGCCGAGAACCATCGGGTCCATGACGTCCGCTCGGCACCTCGCGACATCTCTGCCACTGTAAGCCAATGTACAGTTTAGAGTAGATTTTTGCAGATCCGTCCTAGATCGTTTGATCTAGATCTAAGGGTTCTGCTAGGCCAGCTATCTGTACTATGTGAATCTGTTTTGCTCAGACCAATCGATCGGTTCGTGACTACTAGCTAGCTGATGTTAAACTTTAAAATTTCATATCAAATGATCTATAGTTCGGTTTTAGGTAATATTTCTTGCATTAAGTTTGTAATTAAATTATCTACAACTTTCGTTTAGAAAGTTTTTCCATCCAATAAACTTTTTCGGACAACTTTCGTACAACATTAAAATTTAACCACGACATGTTTAATCTTGTAAATTCACAACTAATGTTTGGAAACTCGGATTCTAACAAATAATATGTCGTTGAACTCACAAAAATGAGAAGAACACCTTGGTACGTTAGGTTGTATTTTTAGGAAGTTGCAGATTTTTAAATTTATAACTAGTACTATAGTATTTTCAATGTATTATAAATTTGGTAAACGCTTTTATTTTGATTCCAACGCCAAATTAAAGATACGGAGATTTTCTATAAATTAGTACATGTTTATAACATTTATGAAACTATTTTATATAGAAGGATATTGTCCGTGTTAAAATGCCTATTTGAAATTCCTATTGAATAAACAACTTTGTTATAAAGTATTTTCGAATCTAAATTATTCCTAGAGCATGCATGCATTACTTTGTTATGTGAATTCGCTGTTTGTACTCTCTGGATATTTATTGTGATTATTGTATCATCTAGATCGTACGGAGTGTAATACCTGTTGTTGCAAGGAGAGTGCGAACGCCAGCGACAAATAAGGCAAGTTGAACTTTTGATCATAACAGATCTATTGTTTTCCTATGCGTGCAGTAGGATTTTAGTACAAGTACATGTGTAGGATTGTTATTGATGGATTGTGTGCTATTGCTATGAAAACCGCGCAGGATAGCCATATGTTTATTATGATTGGATTCATTGTTCGCTAACCTATATTTGATTGCTTGGATATGCTTACTTTATAAGTGGGTGGAATATCATGTCATGGATATGTATTAGTTGAAAGGTTATTTTTGAGTTGACAAAATAACAATTGGATGAATTGGGGCAGATATGAATAGTACTTGAGAATGTTGTAGGTCGACCGACATGGTAAGGGCTTTGAGCCGGACTTACTGACATGTATAGATCGAGTGGCATGGTAAGGGCAGAAAGCCTGACTTACTGACATGTACACTAGTTGATGGGAGGGTGGCATGGTAAGGGCAGAAAGCCTGACTTACTGACATGTACACTAGTTGATGGGAGGGTGGCATGGTAAGGGCGTTGAGCCTGACTTACTGACATGTTCACTGGTGGTGAGTGGCATGGTAAGGGCGTTGAGCCTGACTTACTGACATGTTCACTGGTGGTGAGTGGCATGGTAAGGGTGTTGAGTCGGACTTACTGACATGTACACTGGTGATGAGTGACATGGTAAGGGTGTAGAGCCTGACTTACTGACATGTACACTAATGGAGTGGAGATTAGCATGGTAAGGGTATTGAACTTGACTTACCAGCATGTGTAATGAAAGAAAGGAGATTAACATGGTAGGGGGCCTGAGCTTGACCTACTCACATGTGCACTAGAGGAGTTCGGAGATTAAAGTTGCTGGGATAAAACTAGGACGATACTATGATTGCTTTGTGCAAAACAAAATAAAAGTTTGAACCCTCACCTTGAAAATGTACTTGATAGATTTGTTATAAGTCTCTAGTGATACTCGCCAATACAATTCCAAATGTATTGACCCTGCGTGGCTGCAACGTTTTATGTTGCAGATATTTTGATGAACGAGTGAGGTTCGATGGTTAGGGTTACGAGTCTATACTCGACATGCTCGCCTGTGGCACATGAAGACGAAGGACTCCATGCTGATATGTTTCGTTGTGAACTCTGATATTGAGTTAGCCTTGTGCTATGCAATTCGTAATGTTTACTTTGTAATTACTGGATCATGCGATGTAATAAAGACCTTTGTTTCTTGGTATTACATCTTAAACTGTGTGTGCTAGCGATTGATCCAGGGACTAGCACTTTTATGCACAGAGATTCAATCCTTACCGGGTTGAATCGCTACATTACTCAACGTTTCAAAGGGGGCAGAGGGGATCAAAAGAAAGAGGCAAGCCAAAAATCAGAGGGTAAAAAAAAATCCAACAAAGGAAAGTTTTATAGCACATCGAGGATGACATGCGGGTCCCATGAGCCAGCAGGTTCCTCAACGTTTCAAACGTGGCATGAGATCGAAAGAAAAAGGCAAGTGACCAAATATCAGGAGCCAAAAATAATCCAAGCAAAGAAACTTGATTGTACATACAGGATGACATGCGGGTCCCATTGTGCGGGAGTGGTCCCAACGTTTCAAATGCGGCTTGAGATCAATAGAAAATGAAAGTAGCCAGAAATTAGGGGGTCAAAAAAAACTCCAAGAAAGGAAAGCTTTATCGTTCATACAAGGCTGACATGTGGGACCTATGAGCCAGCAGCTTACTAAACGTTTCAAAGGCGGCAGGGGATCAAAAGAAAAAGGAAATAGCCAAAAATCCAAGAAATCAAACTTTTATTGTACATAGAGGATGACATGCGGGTCCCATGAGCCAGCAGATTCCTCAACGTTTCAAACGTGGCATGAGATCGAAAGAAAAAGGCAAGTGACCAAATATCAGAGCCAAAAATAATCCAAGAAAAGAAACTTTATTGTACATAGAGGATGACATGCGGGTCCCATTTTGCAGCAGCGGTCTCAACGTTTCCAAGGCGGCACAGGACCAAAAGAAAAATGATGTAGCCGTAAATCGGGGGTGAAAAAATCCAAGAAAATAATGATTTCAATTGGGCTGGATCTGGACATCTGGGCCTTCGAACTATCCTTCTGGGCCTTTTGACTCGTACAATTTCAGCCCACTACAAGTTCGGATTTTTCTCAAAAAAAAAACAGGAAAGTCCTATGCTTCGCCAAAACAAAAAACAAGGAGATTCAAGATATAAGTTGTAAAAATAAAGATTTAATTTATCCGTTTGCAATAGCTCAGAGCGAAATACACTGTTTATTGTCTGCAAAATAATCAAGATATCACATGTTTCTTGTACGGGGAGGCTGACATCAGGGACCCATGAGCCAGCAGCGTCGTCAACGTTTCAAAGGCAGGGGGTCGAAAATAAAAAAAAATAAAAAATCAGTTGGTAAAAAATCCAAGAAAAGAAAACATTTATCGTTCTGAGAGGATGACATGCGGGACCGATGAGGCAGCAGCATCCTCAACGTTTCCAAGGCGGCAGGGGATCAAAAGAAAAAAAAGGAAATAGCCATAAATTAATTAGGGGTAAAAAATAAATCCACCAAAGGAAACTTTTATTGTTCATAGAGGATGACATGTGGGACCGACCTGCCAACAGCGTCCTCATCGTTTCAAAGGGGGCAGGGGATCGAAATAAAAAGGCAAATAGCCAGAAATTAGGGGTCAAAAATAACTCCAAGAAAGGAAACTTTTATTGTTCGTAGAGGATGACATGCGGGACCCATGAGCCAGCAGCTTACTCAACGTTTCAAAGGCGGCATGAGATCGAAAGAAAAAGGCAAGTGACCAAATATCGGAGCCAAAAATAATCCAAGATTTATTGTACATAGAGGATGACATGTGGGTCCCATTTTGCAAGCAGCGGTCTCAATGTTTGAAATGCGGCTTGAGATCAAAAGAAAAAGAAAGTAGCTAGTAATTAGGGGGTCAAAAAAAATCCAAGAAAAGAAAGTTGATGGACATAGAGGATGACATGCGGGTCCCTTGAGCCAGCAGCTTACTCGACGTTTCAAAGGGGGCAGGGATCAAAAGAAAAAGGCAAGCCAAAAATCAGCGGGTGAAAAAAATCCAACAAAGGAAACTTTTATAGCACATAGAGGATGACATGCGGGTCCCATGAGCCAAGCAGGTTCCTCAACGTTTCAAACGTGGCATGAGATCGAAAGAAAAAGGCAAGTGACCAAATATCGAGAGCCAAAAATAATTCAAGAAAAGAAACATGATTTACATAGAGGATGACATGCGGGTCCCATTTAGCAGACAGCGGTATCACCGTTTGAGAGGCAGCAGGGGATCGAAAGAAAAAGGCAAGTGACCAAATATGAGGTGTCAAAAAAATCCAAGAAAAGAAAGTTTTATAGTACATAGAGGATGACATGCGGGTCCCATTTAGCAGCAGCGTTATCACCGTTTGAGAGGCGGCAGGGGATCGAAAGAAAAAAGGCAAGTGACCAAATATGAGGTGCCAAAAAATCCAAGAAAAGAAAGTTTTATAGTACATAGAGGATGACATGCGGGTCCCATGAGTAAGCAGCTTACTCAACGTTTCCAAGGAGGCAGGGCATCAAAAGAAAAAGGAAATAGACAAAAATCAGAGAGTGAAAAAAATCCCTAGAAAATAAACTTTTATAGCACATAGAGGATGACATGCAGTGTCCCATGAGCCAGCAGGTTCCTCAACGTTTCAAACGTGGCATGAGATCGAAAGAAAAAAACGCAAGTGAACAAATATGAGAGCCAAAAATAATTCAAGAAAAGAAAGTTTTATAGTACATAGAGGATGACATGCGGGTCCCATTTAGCAGCAGCGGTATCACCGTTTGAGAGGCGGCATGGGATCAAAAGAAAAAAGAAATTGCCAAAAATCAGAGGGTGAAAAAAAACCAAGAAAATAAACTTTTATAGTACATAGAGGATGACATGCGGGTCCCATGAGCCAGCAGGTTCCTCAACGTTTCAAACGTGGCATGAGATCGAAAGAAAAAGGTAAGTGACCAAATATGAGGTGCCAAAAATAATTCAAGAAAAGAAAGTTTTATAGTACATAGAGGATGGCAAGCGGGTCCCGAGTTAGCAGCAGCGGTATCACCGTTTGAGAGGCGGCAGGGATCGAAAGAAAAAGGCAAGTGACCAAATTTGAGGTGCCAAAAAAAACTCCAAGAAAAGAAAGTTGATTGCACATAGAGGATGACATGCGGGTCCCATTTAGCAAAGCAGCGGTCTCAACGTTTCCAAGGCGGCAAGGGATCAAAAGAAAAAGGAAGTAGCCGGAAATCGGGGGTCAAAAAAATCCAAGAATAGAAAGAATTTTGGTTCATAGAGGATGACATGCGGGACCCATGATCCCGCATCGTAAACGGCTCGATCGGAGAACGTTGAACGAGATGGCGCGATCGAGAAAAAAACAATGCCGAGAGGCTGCCATCTGGGCCCTACATCCCTCGGCGGTGCGGATTTGCGTTGACTCGGCCGGCGAACCCGAGATTTCGCGATGCACCACGTCCCGGGCCACCATACGCGACGTTTTGGCCGCTTTCGTCGGGCTAGGTGGCCTCAAAAACGAGAAAAAAGTTTTGACATGCACCACGGAGGGACCAAAAATCGTCGGCCATGGTACACCAAGCAACCACGGCGCGACTTCAACTTCGTCGGCCATGGCAACTTTTCTTGTAGTGACTATCCGGC
>NC_061508.1:176398285-176428275 GCF_022539505.1 Lolium rigidum
ACAAAGCTAAAACGACCTACTACGATTTAGGGTTTTCACCGCATAATCGGAACATCCTACTCGTGATTGAGCCTCGGCGGCCACGCACGGTGATCGTAAACCGACCCTAGACAAGGCCTAAAAACCAACACGAAGTTGATCCTCGGAACATCCCGTCTAGGGCTAGCAAACTACACCCTACACGCCACCGGATCCTTCAACCCGTTTGTAAGGCCTAACCATGCAGTATATTAAACTAATCCTTGAAGAACAAGGAGCAATCATAACGGATCGGATCTACTAAATAATGATCAAGTTGGTGCCGCCCTTACACCCAAGATAGGTGTAAGGGCGGCTAGATGCCTAAGGGTCGCACGACGATAGCATATGATACGAAGAACAATGCTAACCCTAAAACATCTATGATAACTATGTTGCTCGCCATCAAAAAGGCTTCGCACGAGCAACGCATGAACGACGAATAACGTAGTCGCCTAGATCGCAAGATGCGATCTAGGCAGCATGGTGCTTACCCGAAGAAACCCTCGAGACGGGGAGTTGGCGATGCGCCTAGATTGGTTTGTGGTGAACGTGATTGTTGTTTATTTCATAAACCCTAGATACATATTTATAGTCCGTAGACTTTCTAACGTGGGAATAATCCCAACCGGGCACGAGCCCAAACTCTATCTAACCGACACGTATCCTACTATGGTACATGATACACGGCAAACTAGCCCAAACTTGGTATACAAGGCCGATTCATGTATTCCTTCTATGTATATTCTTCAAGCCCATCTTCAATCGCGGCCCACCTCTGATCCGGTCAAATTCTGGTGATAACAGTTAGAATAACATTTAACATGTTCTCTGACCATTCATATATGTTGGAGTTTGCCTTGCTTCTTCAATTTCCCACGTGCACATGTTACTACAAGAACCAAGGCAAACTTTTAAATCATCGTTGGGACTGGCAAGATGCACGTACCACCATGCCCAATTTGGGCACATTATAATAAAATATGTCACAAATATGGCCATATATAACTATATATATTATTCGGCTTGAAACCCATGAATCTTCATACACGATAGTCCATTTTGTGAAGAAACTTTGTTTTTTATTACCCTATCACGGGTTTCTTATTTTCCCTGTCAACTAGTACACCTATATATGAGCACTCAATGCGGAAGGGTTTCATTTTTTGAGGTTTTCTTCATTTTCATTTTTTATTTCAAAACTAGGTCAAAATGGTCGACATGATTATCCATTCAAAGGGGTTGAATATTTCAGTACTATCACTGGTTTATGTATATAGTGAGTAATATGAATATAAAAATGATTTTGGGGGATTTCTATGACCAAGTTATAACACACCTACATTTCAAATTTGAATTACTTCCAATAAATCAGCATATAGTCATTTAAATGTGTGAAACTGGCTAAAAACACTAAAAATCGTAAAGAGTTGGGAATTGGCACTAAAATATGGCCTAGTTTATCTTAAAAATGTAGAGGCGCCATTTTGACCCGTATCTTATGTACCCCATTCGTAAAATGATAAACTATCACGAATTACCATTTATTTTAGGCATTACTTTTCACGGTAAAATGATAAACTATATCACGAAGTTCCATTTCCGTCAAAATAGTCCACGTTACTTTTTTGTTGAGATATAAACCCCCACAACGGCCATCTCCCCCTTAATTTATTGTGTAAAACCCCCACAACGGTCACCTCCTCCTTAATTTATTGTGTAAACCCCTACAACGATCATCTCTTCCTTATAAACAACCACAACGGCCATCCCTTGTGTCAATAGGTTCTGCCTCTCTCTTCTTCGTTCACATACACTTGATCCATTGTCATGGCTTCCACGTCTCTGACTGCCGACCGTAAGGGGAAGGGAAGAGGCGGCCGGGTGATGGATCATCATCATTGCCACCACCACCGTCAACACTGCCTTTGATCATAGAGGAGTTCTTCATCGTCGTCTATGAAGACCCTTTGGTCAAGAAGGTACGTACGCGTTCCCACATATATGATGCATGTGATTAATTATGGGCATGTTCTAAAAAACCTTTAATTTCAAACGATCGGCGCTCGATCTCTTTGCAGTGCTCTCCCAAAAAGTTTGCGGACTATCTTGACGGCCAGGAGCCGCCTAAGGTGTATCTCGCGAGCAGGCTGACCGCGGTCCTCGTCTCCGGACCGTGGAGGTCCTATTTGACTGGACAAGGCCGGATGTACCTCGACAAGGGCTGGGAGAATTTCGCCATCGCGCACGGTGTGGATTTCGGCTGCTTCGTACACTTCAAATATGAAGGCGATGATGTGCTCACAATGAAGGTGTTCGACGGAACAATGTGCAGGAAGTACTATTACTCGGACGACGAAGATATTGACGATGAAAGCGACGACGACGTGAAGCCATGCATCCATCATCTTTAGATAAGGGGATTATGACCAAGAATATATATGTAGCTTCATATGCATCGATTTTAGAGGTGGATAACTGGAGAGAGAGAGAGAGAGAGAGTCTTGATGCGTCTTCTCTTGACAAAGAAGATGGGAGTTTGCCTACCTACCGCACATGACTTGTGCTCACTGAAGTGTGGGACCTCACGCATGGGAACCACACGTAAGTGACAGACCTGTTGGTGTAATAACTCAGGTGATCATTATACTGTATTAGTACAAAGTTTCCTATGGATTCAAGGGTAGGAAAGCCAAGTTAACTCATTCACATGATGAAGCGATTCAACCCGGTAAGGATTGGATCTCTGTGCATAATGTGCTAGTCCCTGGATCGACTCGCTAGCACACACAGTTCGATGAATAAACAGAATAGCAAATGCGTCATTTATTACAATGTATGATCCAGAATATATTTATTACAACTTGCATAGCTCATGGCTAGCTCAAATAATAGAGTTCAAAGCGGAAAACAAATAACTTCAAAGAGCTCCATCACGCCACAGGCGAACATGTTGAGTGGAAGCTCGCGACCTAAAAGCGATACCTTACTCGTCCTCGGAGTAACCTGCAACATAAAACGTTGCAGCCACGCAGGGTCAATACATTGAATGTATGGCAAATTACACCAAGAAGAGAAAAGACCTATATCTACATGCAAGGCAGACAAGAGGAGGCTTGATGTTTATTTGCGTAAAGCCAATTTTACAAAGTTAAAGAGAGAAAAATTCTTTTATCCTACTTTGTAAAACATTGATAAATAATATTGGTCGAATGGAGCACATGGATATTACACACCAAGTGTCCAAATCAACCTAACACTTGGATATGACGCACCAAGTCCCAAACACTTGGATATTACACACCAAGTCCCGAGCACTTGGATATTACACACCAAGGCCCCAAAACCCACCTATGAACGATATTACACACGCCATAGGGTTTTGAAAATTTCTTTGAAAAGAGAGAGGAAATCATTCGCAGGCTCCATCCTTCGCATGCTCAAATTGTCCTTTTACCGTGGACACGGCTGATCGATCAGATTAACACTCTCGAGAGGTTGCGCTCTTTACCCACAATTCACAATCAAGCCTTTTTGCCAAAATTATTCATCTTCATTACGGCCAGGACGAGGTCACGACGAAGCTTTTCCTTAGTAGCCCCTCCACCTTCCGGATCCGCCCGTGCCCAAAATTCCTCCCAATGGCGGTACCCAGGCGAGGTTTCCCACTAAGTACTTAGCCAAGACAGAGCCCATATTGTATTGTGGTTGCACTGGAAGCTTCTGATATCCGGAACATGGCAGACTTCTTTGATCCCGGGCGGCAGTCCTCCACCAATCTCCACACTCGTTGTCCCGTCAAAACCATTCCGCCCAGAAGAAAACTTAGTTTTATTTTGAAGAAGACTTTTGGGAGAAAAGTTGCGCTCATAAACAAAGCTCAAGTACTTAGAAAATTTTCTTGTTTCGAACCCCTTTTGATATTTACGTAGCATAAGCATAGCACTTAGAAAAATTTAGGGATTCCTACGACCATGATATCAAGTGGAAATATTACTAAGTAATACTTCTACTCATGGCAATCTACAAAATAGCACGCGAACTTATAAAATATTTACCAAGTAAAATCTACCAAAACATCCTACACATGCATACTAATCATTTGAAGGAAAAAGACATGCATAGAAAACTTGGGACAAAAATTTGAACAAAGGTGTAACTTGCCTTAGTATAATTTGATGATGATTTCTTCTTCGTGAACTTTCTCGCACTCCGAATAAATCTAACGCATAGAAAAATTACACGCAATAAACAACCATTGCAAATAAAGAGCCAAATAAAACACATAATCATGTAGAACAAAGGAAAATGCAAAAATATATTAAATAACATATTTATTTCGTGGTACAATATTTATGTTTAAAAAATATTAGATATGTTCATAAAAATCAAGTTTAAAAAGGGATTAATTTAATAGGATTTATATAACTCCAAATATGTTCAAATTAAGGTTAAAACTTCCAAGATTCAACCATGCAGATTAGTTATTCATAAATTAGAAATTCCAACGCCAAAGTGTAGATATTAAAATTACAAAACTAACGCAAAAAGAATCAATTCAAACGGAGTTACGGTTATTTAAATATGAATTTTCAAAGATTTAGCATTTTCGCGATTTAGAACTCTTCACGGCGAACTTGCTCCGTTGGATCCCGATCTGATGGTTACCGTAGCTCCTGGCTGGGAAGTCTTCGTGGCTTTGACGTCATTGCGGCCGCGGCTCCGACGTTGCGCGAAGTGATGCGATTCGATCTTAATATTATTTTCTAATACTAACCGCAATTGATTTAATCGATACAAAACTAGAGATTGCCAAAACGAGATTTGAAATTAAATTTTAAACTTGCAGATTTGATAAAATCTATAATTAGAAAAACTAGTATCATTAGATAGATCCTTTAATTACGAATTCAACGCAAAAACTAAAATCTAAAACGAACCTCTAGATTTGAAGATATAAAATTTTGAAATTTTGACCGGAAGAGGAGCTAGCACTCTGGAACCCATCGATCGGTCACTACCTGTTCATACCGGTTCGCTTAATTGGCCTAACAGGACCCTTGGATTTAGATCTAACGGTCTACAACCACAACTACCCAACTAAACAACCTATTTAGTCTAATGGTGCTGAGAGACTTACAGCACCCGCGCGGTCAATCACGAGGAAGAAGACGGCGACAGCGAACTCGGGTGCGGACGGAGACGGCCTCCTCCGGTTTGGCGAAGTGCTTGACGAGGTCCTCCTCCTCTTCGCCGTGCAGCATCCGTCGACGTGGTCCAGCAGCAACCGCTAATCTCAGCTGGAGACGGACAAGTCCGGCGAAACTCCGGCGGCCCAGTCCGCGTGTTCCCGAGGTTCTGCGGAAGGGAAAAATGATTAGGAGAACGCGGTCGAGCGATTTAGGAAGCTTAGGCAGAGAAGGGCGGGTCGAGAAGTCCCAGAACCTGTCTTCGAGTTTCGTGGCGGCGGTACTCCGTCGAGATTGGATTTCAATCGTGGAGAGACTGTGGTTTTAGATTTTTGCGAAAACGGAGAGGGAACGATGCGGGAGTTTATATAGAGAAGATTTCGTGGAGTAGGGGTCACGAAGTCGAACGGAATTGTAGCGAATTTCGGGGATTTTGGATCGGTTGTAGTCTCGTGTTCTCGTCGAACTCAACCAAGCAGGTTGAAGACGATACGCGGGCCCCAGCTGTCAGCATCGTTAGAGGAGAAAGGAGAAAAAAAGGTAAAGAGTTGGCTCCGGTGCGTATGTTGGCTAGCCAAGCCAATCTGGCCGATGCGGTCATGCGCGTGCGCGGAGGACGGTAGCTTTGTTTGGTAAGTGTGATCCAGTCGTTCCTCTTTTTTTTTCACTTTTCCTTTTAATTAAATGTTTCTAACTTTAAATTGGATCAAACGAAATTGTTTAATTTTAATAATTCAAAATAGTAATCTAAGATAATTATAATCATATTTCCTGTCCAATGTGTACAAAATTAAATTTATGCATTTTGGCCTATATGGCTATTTATGCATTATTTCCAAAAATAGATTTTAGTGTTTAGTTATATCCACCGATCAATCAATTTAAACAAATGCAAACATACATGAAATACAATAAATCATTTTTAGATGAGATTTAAAATATAAAGTAAATCCAGTATTAATCATGATGAAGTCATATTATCATCTCTCTTTGATTTTCCCAAAATACAAAATACTACTTAGATGCAAATAACACCGAACATGAGCTTCTCCAAAACATTACTTTTAATTGGAAATGTCATATTATTTCCTCTCGTGAAACATTGGAAAATGTTTGGAAAGATCCAAGAGTTCAAATAATAATAAAACGAGCATACCAAGCATTATTCCACCATAATTTGGGAAAGTCATTTTATTCCCTCTCTTTATACATTTAGTATGGTTGGGTAATTATTTTAGTTCAAACTAAAGAAACCAAGTGGTTGAAACAAAATAAAAACAATTTGGATTGTCATGTTAATCCACTCGTATAAAAAAAATATTTTAAAGCAAGGTTGAAAAATAAAATTCAAACAAGTCATCAAAAATTCTTTTCATTCAAAGTTCTAATCAAAGTCAAACAATTCAATCAACTTGATTTAATAATTTTAACATTCTAAAATAAAAAAAAATTGGGATGTTACAGACTACCACCCTTAAAAGGAATCTCGTCCTCGAGATTCGAGAAGGCTAGAAAGAAAGAAAGGGTTTGGGGAGAAACTAGGGTGCTACCACCCTTAAAGAGTCTTCCTTAGTGTTGCAAAACTTCTATGGTTTCACTCTGCAACCTCGTCTTATATTGGTAGCTCTACCTTTTGGCTTCTTCAAGGCTCTCTTGATATGATGATTGCTTCTTGTTGGACTTCAAAGGCTTTTAGGACACCATGTTGAGTGCCCTTCTTCGGGATGTACTTAAGATAGAAGATCATTTTCTTCGTGTCCGTTGTTTTGTAGTCCTTCACCATGTTTTAGACGTTCTTCTGGTCTCCAAGTAGTCTCCACATTGTGAATCCATTGTTTCGAGGTTTAAGATAGGGGAGAGTAGATTCTAGAAAGAAGAGACAAAGATACATTGGTACCCCATACAGACAAACTTTATTTTGAAATTTTTTTGTTGTTGTTGTCAACAAAATAATAAAAATGACAACTCACAAACCATCGCACTTAACGTTGTACCGGGGCCTATCTAGGTTTGGTTCCTAATAGGTCACTTAGAATCTTCAAGATCTTCAGAGACTTTGAAAGTCTTAATACTCTTCATTATCCTTCAAGATCTTCGTAGTCTTCGACACTTGTAGCTTCAATCTTTGAAATATCTTTAATGAGCATTCAACTTTAAAACACCTTTGGAGAAGACCTTGTAGTATTGATGTAGCGTTGATGCTTCATAAATGTCATCTTGAGAAGTCTTTTGGTGAAATGGGTAATGGTCAACTAAGATATTGAAAAGATAAGAAATATAGAACATTTCAAACTTTTAAGAGAAAAGAAGTAATAGTATTTTATAAATTACTTAGAAATTATTAGTCCTAAGGTTTTCCATGGCTAAGGTCACGTCCTACAGTCAACTTGTGCTCTGATACCATCTGTAAGCGATTCAACCCGGTAAGGATTGGATCTTTGTGCATAATGTGCTAGTCCCTGGATCGACTCGCTAGCACACACAGTTCGATGAATAAACAGAATAGCAAATGCGTCATTTATTACAATGTATGATCCAGAATATATTTATTACAACTTGCATAGCTCATTGGCTAGCTCAAATAATAGAGTTCAAAGCGGAAAACAAATAACTTCAAAGAGCTCCATCACGCCACAGGCGAACATGTTGAGTGGAAACTCGCGACCTAAAAGCGATACCTTACTCGTCCTCGGAGTAACCTGCAACATAAAACGTTGCAGCCACGCTGAGGTCAATACATTGAATGTATGGCAAATTACACCAAGAAGAGAAAAGACCTATATCTACATGCAAGGCAGACAAGAGGAGGCTTGATGTTTATTTGCGTAAAGCCAATTTTACAAAGTTAAAGAGAGAAAAATTCTTTTATCCTACTTTGTAAAACATTGATAAATAATATTGGTCGAATGGAGCACATGGATATTACACACCAAGTGTCCAAATCAACCTAACACTTGGATATGACGCACCAAGTCCCAAACACTTGGATATTACACACCAAGTCCCGAGCACTTGGATATTACACACCAAGGCCCCAAAACCCACCTATGAACGATATTACACACGCCATAGGGTTTTGAAAATTTCTTTGAAAAGAGAGAGGAAATCATTCAGAGGCTCCATCCTTCAGATGCTCAAATTGTCCTTTTACCGTGGACACGGCTGATCGATCAGATTAACACTCTCGAGAGGTTGCGCTCTTTACCCACAATTCACAACCAAGCCTTTTTGCCAAAATTATTCATCTTCATTAAGGCCAGGACGAGGTCACGACGAAGCTTTTCCTTAGTAGCCCCTCCACCTTCCGGATCCGCCCGTGCCCAAAATTCCTCCCAATGGCGGTACCCAGGCGAGGTTTCCCACTAAGTACTTAGCCAAGACAGAGCCCATATTGTATTGTGGTTGCACCGGAAGCTTCGATATCCGGAACATGGCAGACTTCTTTGATCCTGGGCGGCAGTCCTCCACCAATCTCCACACTCGTTGTCCCGTCAAAACCATTCCGCCCAGAAGAAAACTTAGTTTTATTTTGAAGAAGACTTTTGGGAGAAAAGTTGCGCTCATAAACAGAGCTCAAGTACTTAGAAAATTTTCTTGTTTCGAACCCCTTTTGATATTTACGTAGCATAAGCATAGCACTTAGAAAAATTTAGGGATTCCTACGACCATGATATCAAGTGGAAATATTACTAAGTAATACTTCTACTCATGGCAATCTACAAAATAGCACGCGAACTTATAAAATATTTACCAAGTAAAATCTACCAAAACATCCTACACATGCATACTAATCATTTGAAGGAAAAAGACATGCATAGAAAACTTGGGACAAAAATTTGAACAAAGGTGTAACTTGCCTTAGTATAATTTGATGATGATTTCTTCTTCGTGAACTTTCTCGCACTCCGAATAAATCTAACGCATAGAAAAATTACACGCAATAAACAACCATTGCAAATAAAGAGCCAAATAAAACACATAATCATGTAGAACAAAGGAAAATGCAAAAATATATTAAATAACATATTTATTTCGTGGTACAATATTTATGTTTAAAAAATATTAGATATGTTCATAAAAATCAAGTTTTAAAAAGGGATTAATTTAATAGGATTTATATAACTCCAAATATGTTCAAATTAAGGTTAAAACTTCCAAGATTCAACCATGCAGATTAGTTATTCATAAATTAGAAATTCCAACGCCAAAGTGTAGATATTAAAATTACAAAACTAACGCAAAAAGAATCAATTCAAACGGAGTTACGGTTATTTAAATATGAATTTTCAAAGATTTAGCATTTTCGCGATTTAGAACTCTTCACGGCGAACTTGCTCCGTTGGATCCCGATCTGATGGTTACTGTAGCTCCTGGCTGGGAAGTCTTCAGGCTTTGACGTCATTGCGGCCGCGGCTCCGACGTTGCGCGAAGTGATGCGATTCGATCTTAATATTATTTTCTAATACTAACCGCAATTGATTTAATCGATACAAAACTAGAGATTGCCAAAACGAGATTTGAAATTAAATTTTAAACTTGCAGATTTGATAAAATCTATAATTAGAAAAACTAGTATCATTAGATAGATCCTTTAATTACGAATTCAACGCAAAAACTAAAATCTAAAACGAACCTCTAGATTTGAAGATATAAAATTTTGAAATTTTGACCGGAAGAGGAGCTAGCACTCGGAACCCATCGATCGGTCACTACCCTGTTCATACCGGTTCGCTTAATTGGCCTAACAGGACCCTTGGATTTAGATCTAACGGTCTACAACCACAACTACCCAACTAAACAACCTATTTAGTCTAATGGTGCTGAGAGACTTACAAGCACCCGCGCGGTCAATCACGAGGAAGAAGACGGCGACAGCGAACTCGGGTGCGGACGGAGACGGCCTCCTCCGGTTTGGCGAAGTGCTTGACGAGGTCCTCCTCCTCTTCGCCGTGCAGCATCCGTCGACGTGGTCCGGAGCAACCGCTAATCTCAGCTGGAGACGGACAAGTCCGGCGAAACTCCGGCGGCCCGATCCGCGTGTTCCCGAGGTTCTGCGGAAGGGAAAATGATTAGGAGAACGCGGTCGAGCGATTTAGGAAGCTTAGGCGAGAGAAGGGCGGGTCGAGAAGTCCCGGAACCTGTCTTCGAGTTTCGTGGCGGCGGTACTCCGTCGAGATTGGATTTCAATCGTGGAGAGACCGTGGTTTTAGATTTTTGCGAAAACGGAGAGGGAACGATGCGGGAGTTTATATAGAGAAGATTTCGTGGAGTAGGGGTCACGAAGTCGAACGGAATTGTAGCGAATTTCTGGGGATTTTGGATCGGTTGTAGTCTCGTGTTCTCGTCGAACTCAACCAGCAGGTTGAAGACGATACGCGGGCCCCAGCTGTCAGCATCGTTAGAGGAGAAAGGAGAAAAAAAGGTAAAGAGTTGGCTCCGCTGCGTATGTTGGCTAGCCAAGCCAATCTGGCCGATGCGGTCATGCGCGTGCGCGGAGGACGGTAGCTTTGTTTGGTAAGTGTGATCCGGTCGTTCCTCTTTTTTTTCACTTTTCCTTTTAATTAAATGTTTCTAACTTTAAATTGGATCAAACGAAATTGTTTAATTTTAATAATTCAAAATAGTAATCTAAGATAATTATAATCATATTTCCTGTCCAATGTGTACAAAATTAAATTTATGCATTTTGGCCTATATGGCTATTTATGCATTATTTCCAAAAATAGATTTTAGTGTTTAGTTATATCCACCGATCAATCAATTTAAACAAATGCAAACATACATGAAATACAATAAATCATTTTTAGATGAGATTTAAAATATAAAGTAAATCCAGTATTAATCATGATGAAGTCATATTATCATCTCTCTTTGATTTTCCCAAAATACAAAATACTACTTAGATGCAAATAACACCGAACATGAGCTTCTCCAAAACATTACTTTTAATTGGAAATGTCATATTATTTCCTCTCGTGAAACATTGGAAAATGTTTGGAAAGATCCAAGAGTTCAAATAATAATAAAACGAGCATACCAAGCATTATTCCACCATAATTTGGGAAAGTCATTTTATTCCCTCTCTTTATACATTTAGTATGGTTGGGTAATTATTTTAGTTCAAACTAAAGAAACCAAGTGGTTGAAACAAAATAAAAACAATTTGGATTGTCATGTTAATCCACTCGTATAAAAAAAATATTTTAAAGCAAGGTTGAAAAATAAAATTCAAACAAGTCATCAAAAATTCTTTTCATTCAAAGTTCTAATCAAAGTCAAACAATTCAATCAACTTGATTTAATAATTTTAACATTCTAAAATTAAAAAAAAATTGGGATGTTACACATGACATTATTTTTTCCATGAAGCCAAGTTAACTCATCTATCAATTGGTACATTCTGGTTATATTCGAAATTTTACTTGAAACTTGTTGGTCATGCCATTTTACTACTCGCCTAACACTTTTTCCGCGCGTGAAGGGAGGGGGTGGGCAGTATGCTACCCTGAATTTGTGTGACCCCCAAAAACTAGCAAATACGAGAGAGGCATCGAAAGAAACACACTCGTTCCCTACCCCCCCTCGCCACTAAATTTGAAATCAAGCCAAACAAAAAAGGCAATCGAAAAGCATGGATTGTTCATCTTTTTCTATAGAGTTAGGGTTAGGGTTTAGGGTTTATAGAGATGCACATATTTTCATTTTACATTTGTGATGTACCATAATACATAGGTAAGATACCAAGCATGACCTTCGTTAGAATAACCATTAACGTGTTCTCTCACCTTTAGATTCAAATGGGCATAAACATTCAGAAAAATCAAAAACAATGAAAAACCAAAAGCGCACATAGTCTTCTTATGTCATATTGTATGAATTGAAGTTAATAAACAAGGTCTGGACATATTCAAACCCGACAAATCATGTATCTACACCTAACCCTAAACTTTGTCTTATGAAGTCAAGCATGAAGAGAAATGGTTTTGGTTTTCAAACATGGAAATTTCAAAAACCTCCCAACAAAAGCTTCATTTTAGAGTGACTAAGAAGGATACAGGCTTACCTTTTCATTTTCATGTTTCAAACTTGTTTAAATCTAGGTCAAACCTAGGATTTGACCAAGATTCAAATGGGCATAAACATTCAGAAAAACAAAAAATGAAAAACCAACGCACATATAGTCTTCTTATGTCATATAGCTAGTAAGCATTCAAGTTGATAAACAAGCATGTCTAGACAAATTCAAACCCGACAAATCATGTATATACCCCCTAACCCTAAACTATGTCTTATGAAGTCAACCATGAAGAGAAGTGGTTTTGAGTTTCAAACATTATATTGAGATTCAAGAACCCCCCAAAAGCTTCATTTTAGAATGACTAAGAAGGATCTAGGCTTACCTTTTCATTTTCATGTTTTAAACTTGTTTAAATCTAGGATTTGACCAAGATTCAAATGGGCATAAAAATTCAAAATAATCAAAATAATCAAAAACTAAAGCACATAGCCTTTTCATGTCATATAATGAGCATTCAAGTTGATAAACATGGTCTGGACATATTAAAACTAGAAAAAGCATGTATCTACGCCCTAGCTGGGCCTAACCCTAAACTCGGTCTTATGAAGTCAAGCATGAAGAGAAATGGTTTTGGGTTTCAGACATGGAAATTTCAAAAACTTCCCAAAAGCTTCATTTCAGAATAACTAATTAAGAAGGATCCATGCTTACCTTTTCATTTTCATGTTTTAAACTAGCTTGTTTAAATCTTGGTCAAACCTAGGATTTAACCAAGATTCAAATGGGCATAAAAATTCAAAAAAATCAAAATATGAAAAACCAAAGCACATAGCCTTCTTATTTCATATATATATAGTAAGCACTCAAGTTGATGAACAAGGTCTAGACATATTCAAAACAGAAAAAAGCATGTATCTACCTTCTAACCCTTAACTATGTCTTATGAAGTCAAGCATGAAGAGAAGTGGTTTTGGGTTTCAAACATGGAAATTTCAAAAACTTCCCAAAAGCTTAATTTTAGAGTGACTAAGAAGGATCCAAGCTTACCTTTTCATTTTCATGTTTATGCTTGTTCAAATCTTGGTCAAACATAGGATTTGACCAAGATTCAAATGGTCATCCATTTAGAACAAATTAAAAAATAAAAAACCAACGCACATATAGTCTTCGATCTTATGTCATATAGTAAGCATTCAAGTTGATAAACAAGCATGTCTAGACATATTCAAACCCGACAAATCATGTATCTACCCCCTAAAACCCTAAACTAGCTTTGTCTTATGAAGTCAAGCATGAAGAGAAATGGTTTTGGGTTTCAAACATGGAAATTTCAAGAACCCCCCCCCCCCAAAGCTTCATTTTAGAGTGACTAAGAAGGATCCAGGATTACCTTTTCATTTTCATGTTTTAAACTTGTTTAAATCTTGGTCAAATCCTCAAATGGGCATAAAAATTCAAAAAAATCAAAAAAAAAATGAAAAACCAAAGCACATAACCTTCTTATGTCATATATAGTAAGCAGCATTCAACTTGATGAACATGGCCGGTCTAGACATATTCATAACAGAAAAAGCATGTATCTACCCCTAACGCTTAACTCTGTCTTAATTATGAAGTCAAGCATGAAGAGAAGTGGTTTTGGGTTTCAGACATGGAAATTTCAAAAACTTCCCAAAAGCTTAATTTTAGAGTGACTAAGAAGGATCCAAGCTTACCTTTTCATTTTCATGTTTTAAGCTTGTTTAAATATTTGTCAAACCTAGGATTTGACCAAGATTCAAATGGGCATAAAAATTCAGGAAAAATAAAAAAAATGAAAAACCAAAGCACATAGTCTTCTTACGTTATATATATATAGTAAGCATATTCAAGTAGATAAACAAGGTCTAGACATATAGTAAGTAATATGTATGTAAAAATGATTTTTGGGGATTTATAGGACGAAGTTATAACACACCTACATTTCAAATTGGAATTACTTTCAATAAATCAGCATAAAGTCATTTAAATGTGTGAAACTAGCTAGAAAGCACTAAAAACATAAAGAGTTGGGAATTTTCACTAATATGTGGCCTAATTTATCTTAAAAATGTAGAGGCGCCATTTTGAGCCCGTTTTGTGAAGACATTTTGTTTTTTACTACCCTATCACAGGTTTCTTATTTTCCCTGCCAACTAGTACACCTATAAGCACTCAATGCGGAAGGGTTTCATTTTTGAGGTTTTCTTCATTTTCATTTTATTTATTTTAAAACCAGGTAAAAATGGTCGACATGATTATCCATGCAAAGGGGTCGAATATTTGTAGGCAGCACATGTGTTTGCCCGTCCAGTGAAACTCGGAGGAAGAGGGATCACACGGAAGGAGACGAAGGGAGAGAAGTGAGGGGGTGAAAGGACACAGATGTCGCCTAGAGGGGGGGTGAATAGGCGATTTAAAACTTTTACGAGATGGGCTTAACAAATGCGGAATAAAACTAGCGTTTACTTTGTCAAGCCCAAAGCCTATACACTATGGTTCACTTATGTGCACCAACAACTTATGCTAAGCAATACAAGCAAGTATGTGATAGCAAGATATATATAACTTCAAGCACGATGGCTATCACATGGTACAGTGCATAAGTAAAGAGCTCGGGTAAAGAGATAACCGAGGCACGCGGGAGACGATGATTTATCCCGGAGTTCACACTCTTGCGAGTGCTAATCTCCGGTGGAGAGGTGCGGTTGCTTAGTGCTCCCGAACGCCACAAGAGGCTCACCTTGAGGTGTGGTTGCTCGATGCACACCAACGCCACAAAGGCCTCACCCCAAGATGCGGTACTCACACCACACACCGAACGCCACGAAGGCGCCTCACCTAAATCTCCGGTGACCCTCGCCACAAAGGCCTAGGTCACGGTTCCACTAAGGGATTTCCTTCGAGGCGGAAACCGGGCCTTACACAAAGGTTGGGGCACACATCCACAACTTAATTGGAGGCTCCCAACAAATCGCCACAAAGGCGTAGAATCCGTCTAGGGTTCCAAGAACCCAAGAGTAACAACCTTCTTGTTTTCACCACCACGAATCACCGTGGAGAACTCAAACCGATGCACCAAATGCAATGGCAAGAACACCACAAAGATGCTCAAGTCCTTCTCTCTCAAATTCCAACAAAGCTACAAAAGCTATTGGGGGAATAAGAGAGGAAGAACAAAGAGGAGAACACAAAATTCTCCAAGATCTAGATCCCAAAGATTCACTCACAAAGAGATGATTTGGTTTGGTCAAAGTGTGGATCTAGATCCCCTCAATCTTTCTCTCAAATAGATGCAAGAATCATGGGAAGGGGACAAAGATCTCAAGCTTCAAAAAGTCAACAACAATGGAGGAGCAAAGCTTGAGAAGAGAGGAGGAAGAAGAAGGAGCAAGCAGTGACAAAACAGGAGAGAGAGGGGGCTTAAAAGGATGCCCCAATTTCTGCCCGTTGGAGTGCTGCGCGCGGGGAAGAAGGGGACCGGTAGTACCGGCCCTTGGTGGCCGGTACTACCGGCCAGAGATGGCAGGAGGCGGCGGAGGAGGCGAGCTGCGGGCAGGGAGGGGGAGGCCGGAGCCTCCGGCCATGGTACCGGCCGGGGTACCGCCGAGCCTCCCCATAGCCCTGGAGCTTCACTGTGGCACTCGGCGCCTTAGCGGTACCGCGGGCGGTACCGAGCCCGGAGGCTCCGGCCATGGTGAGGCCGGTGGTACCGCCCGAGCCTCCGGCGGCTGCCCCTCCTCTCCTTTTCCTTTCTTTTACTTTTCTTTCTTTTAAACCCAAAAAGAAGACAAACTTCAAAAGATAATATCTAGAGTTTGGAAACTCCGATCAAGACGAAACCAATTTTGTTGAAAATATGGAAACTAGTTGGGGGTGATTTTCTATTATTTTTAGAGGTGCAACACCTCAACATGAGAAACCGAGAATATCACCAAACTCGAAAACGCAACAAGTGTTTTATGCGAAATCCGTTTTCGAAGAACTAGAGCTTGTCCTGAGAATAAGCACAAGCTCTAAAACATCACATGGATAAGATCCAAATAACAACCAAGAAATATGATGCAAGGATGCAAAGGTTTGAGCTCTCTCCGAACGATACGATCGAGTTACTCAATCGAGAGCCCTCTTGATAGTACGGCAACTAAACTATGAACCGGTCTCCAACTACACCATGAGACCGGTGAGAAAGAAACCCTATCAAGAGCAAACCTTAACCTTGCGCATTCCACTTGAGCTTGATGATGATGGTCTTGACCGCAACAAGATGGAACGCCTTTCTTGATTGTGCTTGCTTGACGAAGTCTTGTAGATTGCTCCCCCATAATCCACCATGGGAGAGCTTCTTCTTCGACGCATCTTCTCAAATCCATGAACACCATATGGATGGCAAGTTTCAAGCATATGATCTCTTTGAGTTGGCTCATCTTGAACTTGCACATCATTTCTTCATTCTTCATCATGTTGATGTCTTGAGATAACTTGAGGGCTCACTTCATCTTCATCTTCAAGACATACTTGACACTTGATATCCTTCATCAATTTCTTCTTATTGCAACCTTGAAGCCAACATATGGTTCAAGCATTGCCTATGGACAACTCCTACAAATATAACTCAATGCAAACATTAGTCCATAGGGATTGTCATTAATTACCAAAACCACACATGGGGGCTCCATGCACTTTCAGTGGGGCCCTCTTATTTATGGTGTCTGACCTTTTTCAGGGTTTGTCAGTGCGCAGGAGGTGCGAGCGAGCGAGCGAGGCCGATAATGAGAGAGATGTTTTTTTCTTTTTTTGAGAGAGAGAGGGACAACCGAAGGATCCTGAAGGACTCAGACTTCCAATACGCACCAGAGCACAGTTTACAACAAGACACAGAATAAACAGGAAATTTCATCTAAAACCCTAACTTTTACATGGAAGACCCCACGCCGAAAGCAAGAAATGCGATCGGGTCCTTAACGGCCACCACCCGCATTGATCCTCGTCGCAGCCGGGGACGAACCACTTAGCGCGACCAAATCGCCATGGCTACAGTGCGTGCACACCATGGCCTCCGAGCTGAGCTAGAAACGCAATGCCAAAACCGGCAGCCAGCGGAGGTGGATAACTGGAGAGAGAGAGAGGGGGTTTTGATGCGTCTTCTCTTGACAAAGAAGATGGGAGTTTGCCTACCGACCGCACATGACTTGTGCTCACTGAAGTGTGGGACCTCACGCATGGGAACCACACGTAAGTGACAGACCTGTTGGTGTAATAACTCGGGTGATCATTATACCGTATTAGTACAAAGTTTCCTATGGATTCAAGGGTAGGAAAGCCAAGTTAACTCATTTACATGACATTATTTTTTCCATGAAGCCAAGTTAACTCATCTATCAATTGGTACATTCTGGTTATATTCGAAATTTTACTTGAAACTTGTTGTTCATGCCATTTTACTACCCGCCTAACACTTTTTCCGCGCGTGAAGGGAGGGGGTGGGCATGATGCTACCCTGAATTTTTGTGACCCCCAAAAACTAGCAAATACGAGAGAGGCATCCAAAGAAACACACTCGTCCCCTACCCCCCCCCCAATTTGAAATCCAGCCAAAGGTGGATCAAAAAAGGCAATCGAAAAGCATGGATTGTTCATCTTCCTATATATATAGTTAGGGTTAGGGTTTATGGTTTATGAAGTCTAGCATGAAGAGAAGTCGTATTGGTTTCAAACATGGAAATTTCAAGAACCTCCCAAAAGCTTCATTTTAGAGTGACTAAAAAGATCCAGGCTTGCCTTTTCATTTTCATGTTTTAAAATTGTTTAAATCTTGGTCAAACCTAGCTAGCTAGTATTTGACCAAGATTCAAATGGGCATAAAATTCAAAAAAAACCAGAAAAATGAAAAACCAAAGCACATAGCCTTCTTATGTCATATATAGTAAGCATTCAAGTTGATCAACAAGATCTAGACATATTCAAAACAGAAAAAAGCATGTATCGATCTACCCCTAACTCTTAACTCTGTCTTATAAAGTCAAGCATGAAGAGAAGTGGTTTTGGGTTTCAAACATTATATTGAGATTTCAAGAACCCCCCCAAAAGCTTCATTTTAGAATGACTAAGAAGGATACAGGCTTGCCTTTTCATTTTCATGTGTTTTAAACTTGCTAAAATCTTGGTCAAACCTAGGACTTGACCAAGATTCAAATGGCATTAAACATTCAGAAAAAATCAAAAAATGAAAACCAAAGCACATAGCCTTCTTATGTCACATATATATATATATATATATAGGATAAATACTTCCTACTCCTGGGTGTAACTACACCCATGTCTCATATACTACCATACGGAAGTATATAACATACTTTATTGGTTTGAGTATGTTCGTACACTATATCTAAGATACTCCATACCAACTTTGGTGAAAAAAATTAAATACACCCATAGTTTGCACTATATATACAAAATACATGCATATTTATACGTAAAGATGTAGCGTACGTAAAAAAGTGTACATACTACCTACAAAGTAGTATATATACTACCAAAATATTTTTATATACTTCATACTACATGTATATACTCTTCGGTATGATAGATACTACCTAGATTATGTGGAACACACGTGGGAGTAACTACACCCGGGTGTAGCATGAATATATCCTATATATATATATATATATATATATATAGGAAGCTCAATTGGGGCACCTAGGATATATATATATATATATATATATATATATATATATATATATATATATATATATATATATATAGGATAAATACTTCATACCCCTGGGTGTAGTTACACCCATATCTAATATACTACCATACGGAAGTATATACGCTACTTTATCAGTTTGAGTATGTTCCTACACTATATCTAAGATATTACAAACCAAGTTTGGTGAAAAAAATATAAGTGAGCATGTAGTTTGCACTATATATACGAAATACATGCATATGTGTACGTAAAAAATGAGTCTACGTAAAAAAAATGTGCATACTGCCTACAAAATATTATATATACTACCAAACTAGTTTTATATACTTCATACTACATGTACATACTCTTAGGTATGATAGATACTTTCTAGATTATGAGAAACACGTGTGGGTGTAACTACACCCGGGTGTAGTATGAATATGTCCTATATATATATATATATAGTAAGAATTCAACTTGATCGATATGAACAAGGTCTAGACATATTCAAAACAGAAAAAGCATGTATCTACCCCCTAGCCCTTAACTATGTCTTATGAAGTCAAGCATGAAGAGAAGTGGTATTGGGTTACAAACATGGAAATTTCAAAAACTTCCCAAAAGCTTAATTTTAGAGTGAATAAAAAGGATCCAAGCTTACCTTTTCATTTTCAGGATTTATGCTTGTTTAAATCTTGGTCAAACATAGGATTTGACCAACACACATATAGTCTTCTTATGTCATATAGTAAGCATTCAAGTTGATAAACAAGCATGCATGTCTAGACATATTCAAATTAACCCGACAAATCATGTATCTACCCCTAACTCTAAACTCTGTCTTATGAAGTCAACCATGAAGAGAAGTGGTTTTGGGTTTCAAACATGGAGATTTCAAGAAACCCCCCAAAAGCTTCATTTTAGAATGACTAAGAAGGATCCAGGCTTACCTTTTCATTTTATGTTTTAAACTTGTTTAAATCTTGGTCAAACCTAGGATTTGACCAAGATTCAAATGGGCATAAACATTAATTCAGAAAAAACAAAAAACATGAAAAACCAACGCACATATAGTCTTCTTATGTCATATAGTAAGCATTCAAGTTGATAAACAAGCATGTCTAGACATATTCAAACCCGAGAAATCATGTATCGATCTACCCCCTAACCCTAAACTCTGTCATATGAAGTCAACCATATGAAGAGAAGTGGTTTTGAGTTTCAAACATTGAGATTTCAAGAACCCCCAAAAGCTTCATTTTTGAATGACTAAGAAGGATCCATTCTTACCTTTTCATTTTCATGTTTTAAACTTGTTTAAATCTTGGTCAAACCTAGGATTTGACCAAGATTCAAATGGGCATAAAAATTCAAAAAACTCAAAAAAAACTTATGTCATATAATGAGCATTCAAGTTGATAAACATGGTCTAGACATATTAAAACAAGAAAAATCATGTATCTACCCCGGCCCTAACCCTAAACTCGATCTGTCTTATGAAGTCAAACCCGAAGAGAAGTGGTTTTGGGTTTCAAACATGGAAATTTCAAAAACCTCCCAAAAACTTCATCTTAGAGTGACTAAGAAGGTTCCATGCTTACCTTTTCATTTTCATGTTTTAAATTAACTTGTTTAAATCTCGGTCAAACCTAGGATTTGACCAAGATTCAAATGGGCATAAACATTCAGAAAAAATTAAATATAATAAGAAACCAACGCACATATAGTCTTCTTATGTCATATAGTAAGCATTCAAGTTGATAAACAAGCATGTCTAGACATATTCAAACCCGACAAATCATGTATCTACCCCCTAACCCTAAACTAGATTTGTCTTATGAAGTCAAGCATGAACAGAAATGGTTTTGGGTTTCAAACATGGAAATTTCTAGACCCCCCCCCCAAAGCTTCATTTTTGAGTGACTAAGAAGGATAAAGGCTTACATGTTCATTTTCATGTTTAAATCTTGTTTAAATCTTGGTCAATCCTAGGATTTGACCAAGATTCAAATGGGCATAAAATTTCAGAAAAAATAAAAAAAATGAAAAACTAAGCACATAGCCTTCTTATGTCACATACATATATAGTAAGCCTTCAAGTTGATGAACAAGGTCTAGACATATTCAAAACAGGAAAAGCATGTATCTACCCCCTAACCCTTAACTCTGTCTTATGAAGTCAGGCATGAAGATAAGTGGTTTTGGGTTTCAAACATGGAAATTTCAAAAACATCCCAAAAGCTTAATTTTAGAGTGACTAAAAAGGATCCAATCTTACCTTTTCATTTTCATGTTTATGCTTGTTTAAATCTTGGTCAAACATAGGATTTGACCAAGATTCAAATGGGCATAAACATTTAGAAAAAATAAAAAAACCAACGTACATTAGTAGCCCAAAATCGAACCAGTAGTTGGATATTTTTGAACTTGATCTGTAGTAGTGGGCAAAACCCTAGATTAACCTATTTAATCATAGATTCGTAGGTCGATTTTTCTACTTTTTTATTATTACTATGCAGCACATGTGTGTTTGCCCATCGAGTGAAACTCGGAGGAAGAGGGATCACTCGGAAGGAGAGAAGAAGGGAGTGCATTATGGTGTCTCCCCTTTTTCGGGTGATGATGTTGACTGTTGTGCAGGTTTTGTCAGTGAGCAGGAGGTGCGAGCGAGCGAGCGAGGCCGAGAATGAGAGAGATTTTTTTTATGAGAGGGACAACCGAAGGATCCTGAAGGACCCAGAGACTTCCAATACGCATCCTGATGCGTCTGGGAGTTTGCGTACCTACTGCACGTGACTTGTGCTCACTGAAGTGTGGGACCTCACGCATGGGCACCACACGTAAGTGACAGACCTGTTGGTGTAAAAACTCAGTTGATTATTATAGTGCATTAGAACAAAGTTTCCTATGGATTCAAGGGTAGGAAATCCAAGTTAACTCATTTACATGACATTAATTTTTCCATGAAGCAAAGTTAACACATCTATCAATTGGTACATTTTGGAGTGACTAAGAAGGATCCATGCTTACTTATTTGTTTTCACGTGTTAAACTTGTTTAAATCTTGCTCAAACCTAGGATTTCACCAAGATTCAAATGGGCATGAAAATGAAAAAATGAAAAAATGAAATACCAATGCACATAGTCTTCTTATGTCATATAGTAATCATTCAAGATGATAAAAAAGGTCTAGACATATTCAAACCATGCAAATCATGTATCTGCTCCCTAACGACCCTAAACTCCGTCTTATGAAGTAAGGCATGAAGAGAAGTGGTTTTGGGTTTCAAGCATGGAAATTTCAAAAACCTCCCAAAAGCTTCATTTTAGAGTGACTAATAAGGATCGAGGCTTACCTTTTCATTTTCATGTTTTAAACTTGTTTAAATCTTGGTCAAACCTAGCTAGTAGTTGACCAAGATTCAAATGGGCATAAAATTCAAAAAAATCAGAAAAATGAAAAACCAAAGCACATAGCCTTCTTATGTCATAAAGTAAGAATTAATGTTGGTAAACAAGGTCTAGACATATTCAAACTAGACAAATCATGTATCTACCCCTAACACTAAACTCTGTCTTATGAAGTCAAGCATGAAGAGAAGTGGTTTTGGGTTTCAAACATGGAAATTTCAAGAACCTCCCAAAAGATTCATTTTAGAGTGACTAAGAAGGATCCATGGTTACCTTTTCATTTTCATATTTTAAACTTGTTTAAATCTTTGTCAAACCTAGGATTTGACCAAGATTCAAATGGGCATAAAAATTCAGGAAAAAACCAAAAGAATGATAAACCAAAGCACATAGCATTCTTATGTCATATATATAGTAAGCATTAAAGGTGATAAACAAGGTCTAGACATATTCAAACCAGATAATCCTGTATATATCTGGCCCTAACCTTAAACTCTGTCTTAATTATGAAGTCAATCATGAAGAGAAGTGGTTTTGGGTTTCAACCATGAAAATTTCAAGAACATCCCAAAAGCTGGTACATATTAGAGTGACTAAGAAGGATCCAGGCTTACCTTTTCGTTTTCATATTTTATACTTGTTTAAATCCTGGTCAAACCTAGGATTTGACCAAGATTCAAATGGGCATAAAATTCAAAAAAAATAGAAGAATGAAAAACAAAAGCACATAGTCTTCTTATGTCATATAGTAAGCATTCAAGTTGATAAACAAGGTTTATACATGTGTTCAAACCAGACAAATCATGTATCTACCCCCTAACCATAAACTCGGTCGATCTTATGAAGTCTAGCATGAAGAGAAGTCGTATGGGTTTCAAACATGGAAATTTTAAGAACCTCCCAAAAGCTTCATTTTAGAGTGACTAGAAAAGATCCAGGGTTGCCTTTTCATTTTCATGTTTTAAAATTGGTTAAATCTTGGTCAAACCTAGCTAGTATTTGACCAAGATTCAAATGGGCATAAAATTCAAAAAGAAATGAAAAAAATAAAAAACTAAAGCACATAGCCTTCTGATGCGGGGTGGCCTTCGGTCACCTCCACACCAAGACCAACAAGTCCCCCAAGTGGACCGATGACACGAGCCCGAGTCAAGGCTCTACATGATGAGGTGAACTCGCTCCTCACCACCCTTGATCTTGGTACCCCTTTGGATGGATTGCTACCTCATGCCGACGTGCTATGTGTCATTAGGTACAAGGCACATCAAGACCCCGGAGAGGAGGAGGCGCCAAGGTCAAGGGAGGGAGAGAAGCAGCTGGACATGGAGATGATCATGAAGCCTAAGCCGACGTAGCTCGAAGTGCTCCAAGGAAGAGACGGACGCTGGCCGGTCCAGGACCCGGTCGGACCGGACCCACAACCGGATGCCCCGGTCACAGGCCCGGTCAACCGGGCGCAAACCGGACCAGCTCCCTCGTACCGGGCGACGACCGGACCCAGGACCGGAAACTTCGCAGATTTCCGGTTTGCGCCCGGTCGACCGGACCCATGACCGGACAGCCCGGTCACGGGCCCGGTCTGACCGGACACAAACCGGGTCTGACGGGAATGCCCCACCAAACTGCCTTAACTTATCCATTCGCGTACCTGTTCGCCCTTGCTGGCCATGTGTGACTATATAAGTAGCTGGAACCCCTCATTAGCTCGTTAGACTTGTTTTGAACTCAAACCTACCTTTGAGCTTAGTCTCCCTTGGGTATCATCCCTCTGTAATCAAGGCACCTTGGTTGTTGACTTTGATCTTGTTGAAGGAGATACTAGTACTTGTTACTCTCTCTCTTTCACCAAGCTCTTCCTCTCCAACCCCAATCTCTCTCTGGGAATTCTTCCCCGTGCCTCTTCCTAGGAGATTCTATTGGCGTGGTCCATCGAGCCACGGAGGTAAGCATCGGGTGTATCGGGTTGGTGTGCGTGCGTGAGTCTCGGAGTTCCTCGTGCCCGTCGTGTTCTTCGTGTTCATCGCGTTCTCCCATCTCACCCCTTGGTTTCGAAGTCAATCCGCGAGATCGGGCCACACACGGGGTCTTAGACCTCATCATATGGTATCAGAAGCTCTTGGTTACCGCGGATTTGACCCACCACCCACCCGATTTCGTTCCTAGAAAATTTTCCAAAAAATCCCCAAAAATAGCCCCAAATTGCCTCTTGACCGATCTGTGATTTGGTTGCGTTTTGAGTGGTTTTGGTCCGTGGATTTGGTGTTGTTGTGCTTGATCTACTATTTCCCCAACTTTGAGCCTCCAATTCTGATAGGGCAAAGGTGTCCGATCTTTCGATGAGATGGGGATAATTCGATTTGTTGGTGGAGTTCGTGCTTGACGATCCGACTACACGTGCAAAGCTCGTGCGCCAATGCAATCGCTAGGACAATCTCCGGGAGTTACTGATCTTGCGGGAGCACGATCAGCCTGACCAACAAGGGTCTTAATTCCTACCTGAAATCGAGAACAAGTAAGAACTAAAGATGCAATCAGAATATTGCGAATAGAGATGAAAGCTTGATTGATAATGGTGGGATTCCGAATAGTCGGTCTTGTTCTGGGCGTTGGCCTCAAAAGAAGTACACGTAGTTGCAGCAATTGGCTAACTTTTAATCTAATCAAAATCCAAGTTCTAATGATGGCTACAGAGGGATATATATGGGGAAGTGAAGGGATTTTCGTCCAACCAGCTAGGGTTGGCCAAAAACACCCCTAAATGGGCCTTCCTCCACTTATATGGCCTCTTAAAATCCCCTAAAATACCTAATCCGAAAATACATGGGCCTGGCCCATTAAATAAGGTGACACAGCACCAAAAATAACTCTTTGGACGAATTTTATGATGGGGTAACTTGTATAATTCATCCAAGCGTCGTTGCTTCACTATGGCGGCTTCAATGTTCTGAAATCCTCGCTTGCAACGCCATCCTGAATCCTTGCAGGTATGCTGCCATCTCCATGCACGCTCCTAATCCAATGCTTGGCGTCCATGCTAGATCCATTCCTAAATAATATAAATACATTTGATTTAGGCAGCATCATATTCTCATATATATCAGGAAGGATTTCTAGTAACGAATGTACCGAGATGTGGTTGTAGGAGTATTGGTTGTATCTATCATAGAGATGTCCTCATCATCCTCCCCTACTTGAATTGAAGTCGTCCTCGACGTAGTCTCATCTTTTTCACCAAGATATGCCTTCAAATACGAGGTTGGGATGTCCTCATCATCCTCCCTTTCTTGAAAGAAAAGCCGTCCTCGGCGATGTTTATTCTGTAAACATGATAACAAAAGAGACAAGGTATATGCATGGTATATGTATATGTCATCCGTTTTAACAACTCTTTCATGTTTCCCATTTAATTTTGTACATATACCGGTATTGTAGTAGCGTAGAAGCTCATTAGTCCCCATTAAACATTTATCACAACTCAGTTTGCAGATATAAGTGAAGCACATCTTAACTCCTTTCAAATTATAATGCTCATCATTAAACCATCCCAAAGTTGGTAAACCAAAATCTAAGGTCTTAAATTTACTAGCTACGCCATGTGGATTTAAACAATTTTGCAGCAAGTTATTTGGCATAGAATGAATACCAACATTGGAGGTCATATCAAAATGATTGAACATAGGTGGAATTTTACTTCCCATCAAACCAATAGTATATGGAACATCATCACATGTAATGCAAATTTTATTCACCAAAAATTCATTGTCTACGCCATACTCTCCAATTAAATTAAACGTATAACCATGGGCATAAACACTCTTCAAATATTTGAGTTCAGCAATCTTATTTCTAGCATGTGATAAAGACATAGGAGGATCCATCACAACAGAAAACAAAGAATTAGCATGAGAAATCTTAGCCAACACTTCATTGTTCATAACCAGTTTTATATGATCCATACTAGAGTCATATTTCAAATCACAAGGTGCATTATCAGGAGCAAAAATTTCAGTTTGTACACTCATAGATATGGAAGAATTAACTTGTACATTAGGTGTACTCAACATAGTTGGTATATCATTTACACAAGTTCCTAACACATGGTCATCCTTGGAAACAAAAGTCTCCGTTTGTACACTCATATTAATAGATGAATTAGAATCAACAATAGGTGCACTTAAACCATCATCTATCTGAGTTGTTTGATCACATAACATCAAATTAGTATCATAATCCTCTAATATAGGCGGTGTGACCAAATTATTTTCTACCTCATCACATGGTATATTTAAGATAACATTGCATTCACCAATCTCATGTGGAGGGACAAAATCAGTACCTGTATTTTTACCTTGTGACTCCGACTTAGAAGATGTTCGAAGGGACGTGTCACAAGTCTGTGGCTGGCCGTCTCGCACAACAATATTCATGCGTGGAACGTTGGAAGAAACAACCGGTGCTAGTGTGCATGACTTGAAGGAATTGGAATGGTCCAACGTTTTCTCCTGTATGTGTTTCTCAAAAGCACAAGCTCGAACATATATACCAATAGTAGAACGAGGAATATACTTAAACATAACCTTAATATAAGGGTTCAATCAATTGAAAAACATGTTTCTAGTACTTTCCTCAAATTCTTTTATATCACAACGGTACATGTAAAATTTAAATTCCTGATAGTAAGCATGCACGGTGTTACTACCTTGTTCTAACCGTTTAAGTTTGCGGATCATTTCACGTTGATGAGAAAGAGGCACAAATCTATGTCGCAAAGCAGATTTTAAATCTCCCCAAGTAGTAGGTTTCTTATCAACAGTTTCTTGGTAAGTCATATCCCACCAAATGGAAGCAAAACCCGTGAAAACTCTAGCAGCAGTTCTTATTTTCTCATGTTCAGTAAAATCATGGCATCCAAAAATATGGTCGACTTCAAACTCCCAATCAAAATAAGCATCAGTATTATATCTACCCTCATAAACTGGTAAAGAAATAACCTGATCATGATCTTCGATAAATGGTCGCACGTGCATCTCCATGTTCGTCATGGTCTTCGGGTCATCCGATTGGTCGTCAATTCCTGGCATGGTTAGTATCCAAAAATCGCAAGTGTATATGCCTACAAGCTACGCAAATATGGTGGTATCACGCGTAATCTGTCATGCAAAATACAAAGCTCTTACAAGTTCTTACCATTCAGGAGGCGGCGATCGGCAACCAACAATATCAAGTAACTCCAAAGATTGAGCGAAGCGATTGCCAAGCACACGTATACCGCACGATGTAGAAATATGTAGAGCTGTAGGTAGGCTTAATATATGTGGAACTACAACCACAATAATCAATGTAAAGCTGAAAAGTCGTTCAAAGTTGTCAAGTGCTGGTCCTAGAGTAGACTGTACTAGAGACGCGAGCCTAAGACACAGATATACTCACGCCTAAACAGCAAAACAATTGATATAAGATGTAGCTCGAAGCAATGGAGGTGTGCCTGGAAAATGGTTGACGCCGTGCCTGAAGAAAATCCCAGCCACTCGGCTTGGTACTCAATGCACAACAGCCCACGCCTCTGCTGCAGCGCGTGTCCCAAAGACAGTACTAGGAACGTGTTAGAACTGGGCTACCAAATAATAGAAACGATGTGATGAAGGATAGCAGCTATTTCCTGAGTAAAAAGTGGCAAATCGGTCAACACAACCACGTAACCTGCCCAAGATAAGATATCCGGATAGCCAAACTGATTCCTCTTTCCAAAGTATCCGACAGAGCTGATCGGTCCTTTTATAACTATATCTCTGCTCTTTCCTTCTTTGCCGATCAATCTTTCCAAAATAAACTAGTGTATACGACTAGCTTTCTTTGGAACTACAACCAAAACAACACTCCTTTTTTTTTCTTAATCCTCACGGTGTAGGTCGAGCCAGCCAAGAAAGCTAAAGCAGACAGCTAACTCACAAATCTGATCGTTTCTCTTTTTTTTTTCACTCACAACTTTTTTTTATCTCTGTTTTTTTTCTCTCTCTCTCTCTTTCTATTTCCTTTGGCCGATTGAAAACTTTCCAAAATAAACAGGTGCAAGATTGTTTGTTCCGTTAGTCGGAAACATGAAACCACGATCTGAGAAAAATCTGGCCAAACAAAAGTAGTACTCGATTAAGTCTCTGCCTGGAACCTGGCCGAAACAACACGGCCTCAAATCTGCACGTCCTTTTGTTTAATATCTCTCTCCACGGTTCCGTAATCAGAACCAAACCAATCTGGTATTATTTGGATATGGCGAGCCAGACGAACCAAATCTGATACAGTATGTTCGTTTCAATGGAAGAAAATGAAATATGGATAGAGTGTGGCGGAAGGTGTGATACCAAGACAGAGACCAAGCGACGCGACTATAGGTGACTAGAACTCGAAACTCTAAAAGACTAGATCTAAAACCAGCAACTCGACACAACGAAAATTCAACAAAACAAAACACAAAGTGGTAATAGCGAAAAGGCGAAGACTGGTTTTAGGTGAGGATGAACAAATCTATCTTCTTTTTGTGGGGCTTTTTTTTCTTGGTTATAGGTAAAAACAAATCTACACTATGAAAACTGTAAATCTCACCGAGCAACCTGAAATCTGATACCACTTGATAGGGCAAAGGTGTCCGATCTTTCGATGAGATGGGGATAATTCGATTTGTTGGTGGAGTTCGTGCTTGACGATCCGACTACACGTGCAAAGCTCGTGCGCCAATGCAATCGCTAGGACAATCTCCGGGAGTTACTGATCTTGCGGGAGCACGATCAGCTCGACCAAGCAAGGGTCTTAATTCCTACCCGAAATCGAGAACAAGTAAGAACTAAAGATGCAATCGAATATTGCGAATAGAGATGAAAGCTTGATTGATAATGGTGGGATTCCGAATAGTCGAGTCTTGTTCGGGCGTTGGCCTCAAAAGAAGTACACGTAGTTGCAAGCAATTGGCTAACTTTTAATCTAATCAAAATCCAAGTTCTAATGACGGCTACGGAGGGATATATATGGGGGAAGTGAAGGGATTTTCGTCCAACCAGCTAGGGTTGGCCAAAAACACCCCTAAATGGGCCTTCCTCCACTTATATGGCCTCTTAAAATCCCCTAAAATACCTAATCCGAAAATACATGGGCCTGGCCCATTAAATAAGGTGACACAAAGCACCAAAAATAACTCTTTGGACGAATTTTATGATGGGGTAACTTGTATAATTCATCCAAGCGTCGTTGCTTCACTATGGCGGCTTCAATGTTCTGAAATCCTCGCTTGCAACGCCATCCCGAATCCTTGCAGTGTATGCTGCCATCTCCATGCACGCTCCTAATCCAATGCTTGGCGTCCATGCTAGATCCATTCCTAAATAATATAAATACATTTGATTTAGGCAAGCATCATATTCTCATATATATCGTGAAGGATTCCTAGTAACGAATGTACCTGAGATGTGGTTGTAGGAGTATTGGTTGTATCTATCATAGAGATGTCCTCATCATCCTCCCCTACTTGAATTGAAGTCGTCCTCGACGTAGTCTCATCTTTTTCACCAAGATATGCCTTCAAATACGAGGTTGGGATGTCCTCATCAAATTCCATCGTTTCCCTTCGATTTGGTCGATTTGGTTT